>NW_024412400.1:82442385-82559516 GCF_014898765.1 Herpailurus yagouaroundi
GGGCAGAGAGAGAGGGAGACACAGAATCGGAAACAGGCTCCAGGCTCCGAGCCATCAGCCCAGAGCCTGACGCGGGGCTCGAACTCACGGACCGCGAGATCGTGACCTGGCTGAAGTCGGACGCTTAACCGACTGCGCCACCCAGGCGCCGGATGCTCTCTATTTTTATCCAGTGTTGGGAGTACTTCCAGGTGCTTTCAAACTCTACCAGCTTATCTCTCTGTGTTCCAAAAAGGTAGCATACATTTGTTCACAAATTATTCCTCTTTGTGTTATCTGCCATTTTTTCTCCTCTACTTCTCTAGACCACTGGAAAGAAAATGGCTGCTGAATATGCTGAAATCACCATTAAGCCACAGAGACACTACCAAAGTAGCCATTGCTCCAGTGCCCAGGCCAAAATTGCTGGTGCCTATACAGAAGACAGCATGATGCCTCTGTTGTTGTCAGAGTTGCCAATATATGTGAAAGCATTTCATCTTCCCCCACTTTTCTTCTGGTCCATTGCTGGACAGTATTGCCCACTTAGACTAACATGTGCACCTCCACCATGACTTGCACATACCACATATCTTTAGCAGAAAGTTAGAGACTCACATTTTTTTCTCCTCTCATTAGGACTCAAGGACATACCCACAAGAGAAGGACTAAAGAAAACTCCCTCCTTCCAGTGATATATGAACATTTTTTATGAGAATGCATTTTTTTTTTATGCATCTTAACTCACACTGCTACAGAGTTCTTTCCCATAAAGCTCTTTGGTCTTTCATGCCAAGGCATTCCAGATAAATCCCTACTGTTGAACTTCCAGACATGTCCCAAACATATCTAAATCCTATAGTTACAGTTTATCCTGAAATCAGTAAGTCTCTAAGGCATAAAAATGAAGTTTGTTTTTTCACCCAAAAGAATAGAGATTTAACATTACATCATGTGAATTCTGCAGATATCCTTATAAAAACTAATCTTATGTGTTTCTCTCTCCCTCTAGTTGGTGAATTTCTCAAAAACAGAATTTTTTTTCTGAGTTTCTAAACATTTTCACACTTAACACAATACTTAGTACAAATAGGCATTCAATTAACATTTGTGGTTCAAGTTTGCATGAAAATGAAGTGAGTTAACAGATCAAGTTATAATCCAACGTTGTCTCCATACTGTTATAGTTAATTGTTTTGGCTCAGTTTACATGAAATAATCAAGATTAGTTTGCTGATTCTCACTTGCTTTTCATATGTCAACATGTTAAAAAAATAGAAAAGATCACCATTATTAATGTATGTGAAAATATTTCCGTAAACAATTATGTTTACAAGGTTTTTCCACTTTTACACCAAGATTTGGTAGTTGATGGAACAAGGAGGGCCAGTAATCACTGTTGCTAATGGTAACATATCCTGAAGACAAACATGAAGGAAATCCTGGGAAGTACTGTGGAGAAAACTGTAGAGTTACAGGGAGGATATCAAAGTAAAAATAGAATAATTTAGAAATCACCATCTTTCTTTGAATGGATATCCTGGCAGTCAAAATCCCCAAACAGAAGCTAGTTGAGCCAAGACTTCCTTTGAAACCACTTCTATTTCATGGAAACTAATTTTTAAAATGCTCAGTGGTTTAGGAACATGAAGAGTCAGTTTACAAATCATCATCCACTTCATGAAAAGAAAAAGAAAAAGAAATCATCAAGAACCCAGATTTAAAAACCATATAACAGAGTTAAACATGAAGTCATGTGACAAATTAGAGGGACACCCGAGTAATTTCAACACAGTCAAATCATCAGCCTTCAGTCCTCATAGTGATTATGCTCTCAGCTTACATACATCTCTGCATTGCTGTGGCATCCTAATAACATCTGTTAAAAATCCTGACATGTTGGTAATGTGAGGAGAGAACATCCTTCAGTGTACCTATGCCAGTAAGCAAATGTCTGTTCTAGTTGCTGAGGTTTTTAGTCTTTCTGACTATATATAGCTCATACTGCTCTAATCTCTGTACTTTGGAGTCAAGTATATTCAAGAGCTCAATGAAAATAAGCAAGTTGTGATTATTAACAAGTTCATACGTTGGTTTAAAAATCCATGTCTATGATAAAATGCTCTGTTAATAGGCATGCACTGAATGTGTGTTAAATCTGGACTTTCTGTATTAAATACATTTTCTTTTTTCTTTTTTTTAATGTGTATTTATTTTTGAGAGAGAGACAGAGCATGAGTGGGGGAGGGGCAGAGAGAGGGAGATGCAGAATCCGAACCAGGCCCCAGGCTCCGAGCTGTCAGCACAGAGCCTGACATGGGGCTTGAACTCACAAACCGTGAGATCATGACCTGAGCCGAAGCCGGACGCTTAACCGACTGAGCCACCCAGGTGCCCCTGAATACATTTTAAATATGAAGCAATGATCTTGTTATTAGTATTAATATTTTTAATTTTCCATTTCCAAGATTAAGATTATACCCCCCCCCCAGTCATTATATATTCTGGCCCCAATTTAATACTTTTCCTAGAACATGCACTTTAATCCACAAATGGTTTTGCATGTAATGTTTCCTCATCATTTAGTATTCTCACACATCCTTCAAATCTTAAATATCTCCTACTTTATGAAACTTTCCTCTGAACCCCCAGGCAGAGGCGATGAGGTTATTTCCTTCCTGTATGTTCTCACTGTACAGGATACAGTGGCCACTGAACTTATTTTTCAACCTCCTGTCTCAGAATGAGGTTCTCAAGCAGAGGAATGGCATGTCTCGCCTCTTTATGCCTCTATTGTTTTGCCCAGTTCTGGAGCATAACTGAGAAAAATTATAATTTGTTAAATGAACCAATCTGCCTTCTGGATCTTCTGTCCTCTAATACCTATCCCGATACATATACATTTTATCATGCTTCAGTCACAGAGAACTATATATATATATATATATATATATATATATGTATGCCGTTTAAAAATCATATATATATGCCCACATATATACGTATACGTATATACATATATATACACACATATATTACAATGGCTTTGCTCAAAGAGCTGTATCAGTCTGCATCTCTTAGCTGAGACAGAAGACTTTCACAGGTATACAATATAGTGACCTGTTCTCTGTTGTGTTTTAAGGGGCTCCTGAGAACTTCCTCAATTGACAGAACTTCTACCATCAGAGTATCTTCATTTCCATCACTGCCCATTCCTATTTTAACTTGCAAACACTTCTAAAAAAGATCTACCACTAATTTCTTTACATGTTAGCATGCTGCTACTCTCCAACGTGAAAATTATCTGAGAATGAGAGAGAACAATCTGCTCAAGGTTCAACACAATCTCTGCTCTTGGATATGTGATTTGGAGCCTGCCACTTCAGTTTGTTTAAGTTCTCAACTGAACAATTGTAATAATGATAGTAACCACCCCAACATATTGCTCTTTTATAAAATTCAACTGAATGTGAAACTATGATGATAGTCAACATTTATTGAATATATACTAAGCATTTGCTTTACATACATTATTAACTTTAATCATCCCTGCAACAGTACAGAATAGGTATTAGTATCCCTTTCTGCAGAAAATTTGCCCAAAGGGGTGTGTGTGTGAATGAAGAACATACCTAGTGTAGTAATCTGGTCAGAGTTATTTGAAATGTAAAAAGTGAAAGCTAGAACAAGAAGACTAGAAATAAGAAAGCTAGAAATAAGACTACTCAGTTAGTATGGATTTTCATCAAATTTAATAAGGTTGTTAAGATATAAACCATCAATCAGCTCTCCAAAAGGAACTGGTATTTTTAGCAAAAAATGAGAAATCTAAGAATATTTTAGCAAATAACCAAAAAGAGCTCATGAGATGGAACCTCCAAAGAGGCCATATGATTCTGATAAAGATAAAACAAAATGGCAGTTCAGTTAAGGGAAAACTTACCACTATCCAACACATTTAGGAATCAACCTGGACGCTGGACTGGAGACAAAAGTGATTACATGCTGTTGCTACTGTCAAGGACCTTACAATCCAATGTGAGGGTCAGAGATGCAGTCAAGTTATAAGTTAAAGGAAAGGTACTTGCATTATGAAATGGCACAGAAAGAAAAACTAAGCCAACTGGAGAGAATAGGAAAGGACTTACAGAATAGAGAGCATTTTGTGGTCTTTGGAAACTAAGTAAAGGATATTTAATATTAAGTTATCATGTACTCTTTAGAAATATCACCTTGAGGATATAGTCTATTTGGAAAATACTGAGAAGCTCTATTCTAGGTAATGTGTATCCAAAAGACATGTGTCCCCAAAAATGGAATCTAAATTCTAAGCAAACTTAAGGTATTATCGTGTGACCAATACACATTAATTATCAGAATTTAAACAATAAGATAAAATACTGGTTTATAATTTATCTAAAAAGTATGTCCCAGACAGCACTGAAAACTGTGAAGATACGAATTTAGCTCATGTTGTGCATTTGTTTCTGAAATTCAGACAAATTGAGGATGCAAAACAACCATACTTAGTTCCCCTTTTAACAAGATCTATGCAATAGGAAATGAGACTAGCATCTTTGAAAATACGTTAATTATGGAATTAAATGAAAATCCATAATTCTAAATAATTAAATTCTATAATTCTAATGTAATGTTTAGTGAATAAATTACATTTTTCACACCAATTCTATGGATATTTCTCTTTCTAATCACCACCCCCCTACTTTCTCCACATACCTGATTCTGAGTAAAGGGAAATAATATTTTCTATCCCTCGTCAGATGGAGTTTGAATGAAAGGCAATTCCAGTCAGGACATGTTCCATAGCACTGAAATAGAACTCAGAAGTAGGGACCTCTTACTTTAATAACCTGAAAATAGAGAACAGACCCCAGAAGCTATGCATTAAAGATTAAAATCCAACAGCAATTACAAAATCAAATAGTCAAACTAAGTAATGAGGTGACCATTGGGAGTCAGTAATAAAACCAATTGGTCTGAGAAACCAGAAAAACGAAACATAAAATGTCATGGAGTGGCAAAAAGGAAGTGATCTAGAAATGTTCCTAAAATGGAGTAAGGATGACTCCAGTAAGCCAAACACAGGAGTATCTTGTAGGTCAGGAGTATCTGATAGAGCCTGAAACAAAAGGAAAGAGTAGCCATCCCTTTATACAAGAAGATATGAACAGTACATACCAGAAATGAAGCCACATCGTTTTAATTTTAGCTTCCATATAGTAGCTGCAGGCTGTCTGGTCTGTCCACAGGATCCCTAGATACAAACCTCTTCTAGTAGCAGAGTCAAACCTACCTGAAGAGAAACATTTGGAAAATCGTGTTTTCTCTCTGCCCTGGTAATAGTGTGTTCATAAGAAAGAGAAAATGAGGCTTTCAAGAAAGTGAAAGCTAATTTTTAAAGATGGTCTAAATCAGTGAGGTGATAATAGAATTGTACTGCTTTTCGTCTTTAACTCATTTGTAATGCTCTTGAATTTAAGTACAAAATTTTATACTATGCACCCAGAATCTATATTTTTAAATCAATTTTAAAAAATACTGAGTTAAATGAATCAATCTTTGCTTGTGTTTCTAAGTGGATAGAGCTTTAATTTTAAGACATTAGATCTAGAAAAACATTTCCAACAGAAGCTTACTTCGGAGTAGTTTAGTCAATAGCCTTGCATTCTAAATCCTCAGTTCTATAGGGAGCTTTCTCCCTAGGATCTGAAATTCTTTGGACTAAGGTAACAATGCTGGCCCAGAATCTATAGGCCTACATCTGATTTTTCCTTCCTGAATCACCTAGCCCTTGGGGCACCTGTGTGGCTCAGTCAGTTAAGTGTCCGACTTTGGCTTAGGTCATAATCTTACGGTTCATGGGTTCGAGCCCCACGTTGGGCTCTGGGCTAACAGCTCAAAGGAGTCTGCTTCAGATTCTGTGTCTCCCTCTCTCTCTGCCCCTCCCCTGCTCGTGGTCTGTCTCTCTGTCTCTCAAAATTAATAAACGTTAAAAAAAAGTCACCTAGCCCTGCTTCTAAAAAGAGGCTGTTTAACATATACATGTGGTTAGCATAACCTCTTTCATATACTTTTTCTGACTTTTCCCAAATACTCTGTTTACCTTAGCAGGTTTCTGGGGAACAAAGAAAAGCAAGAATGAAAAGATAGGTGTATAATTCTAGATAACTAGTTCTAATTAAAATGGTGAATAGCTGGGTATTATATATATGTGATGAAACATTCAATTCTACTCCTGAAACCAATATTACACTATATGTTAACTAACTTGAATTTAAATAACAATTAAAAAAAAAAGAAAAAGAAGAGGGTGAATGGAAATTGCTTATATTCAGGAAGCATGTAGAATGTATTTAGAAATGTGGATTCTGAACACATCGGGTGTAAATCCCCCTCTCTACCACTTCCTGTCTGGGAGACCTCTGATAAGTCATGTAAGCCCTTCCTATCAAAGTTAGTTCTTTTTAAACTTATGGCGAATAATAGTACCTGTGCTTAGCATTACCATGCAGATTAAACAAGAGTGCTGGCGCTGAGGAAGCACTGAATAAATAAATGTTGGTGGTTATTGTTGTTAGTATTAGATCCCGCATCTTGGTAATATGGAAGTAAATGGGCTAGTCTTTATTCCGATTTCCTTTACCTTCACTAAAATATCACCCTTGCTCATAGGGATGGAGGCTCATGAAGTTGCTTAGATCAGATCATCATAAATAATAAACTTTTTTTCCTCGATGAGACTAAGTTCAAGAACTCATAATTATTTAATAACATTTTGCCAAAGGAGCCGTGAACAAAACAATTAAGGGAAACACTTTATTGGGAGTTTTGTTGCTTAATGAACTCAGAATCTTTGAAAAGTGTTTTAAAACTTAATACATGAAGAAGTAGCTGCTCTATCCTTTACGATTTTTAATGAAGCAATTAAGTATTCTAATACAGTGCTATTTGAACTTTAATGTTTCTCATTTTCAGTGATTTTTTAGTTCATTCTGTCTCTTTTATACAATAAGGAAATCTTTTTCCAATAATTTAATGCATGTTTTGTTGTTATTTCATGCTAGACTTCACGCATGAGTGAAAAATGAACACAAATGGCAGCGCCCCACTGCTGCTCAGTGACAACCGGCTGAAAGGAGAGTGTTGTGGGGCAGACCAGGGGGAGGTAGCTGTGCTCACATTCACAGACTTTTCATTCGTCAACTCTGCCCAAAGTAAAACCCCACCTTCACATTCAACTTCCTATTACCATACCCACATTCATAATTAGGTTCATGGCTGAAGGATACATTCTAATGAGAGGTGTCAAGCATTGCTTCAGTTTGGCAGGTCGGTGAATTCTAGGAAATTGGCAGACAAGGGAGTTAGAGTTTATTTCAGGTAATGAGCAGATCAGTATAAATGCTGACACAAAGAATCAAGGTGAAGTGGAAGGAACAGCATTCTTTGATATTCTAAGAAATATAGAGGAACAAGGCTAAGCATGTGTGATTCCTGTTCGAGAAAATACCTCATGGTGATCATCCTACGTAAGATAATTTGAAGCCTGGACTTTGATTTGTAGGTTGATACCAGCATCCTTGGAGGCTGAAAGATGTGAATCTTGGATGTAAAAAAAAATTACTTTTGTCCATTTATGGTTTCAATTGTGGACCTTAAAGTCCTCTTCTAATCTTGGCCTGTGGATGGTTAAGATACCTCTTTATTCAAAAAACATGTGTTCACATACTTAATGTTAGGGTGAGATCTGTCAGCCACTCTTCAGGCACCCTGGCAACTAAAATAATATGACAGAAGGTAAATCTCTCAAATCGTATTTAAACTATGCTTCCATAAAACTTTTTTTATACCATTTGTATAGTACCAATCACATTGAAATGCCATTATTTCTAAAATTAACCTCTTCTTTGCAAGAACTTAAGTTACTTTAGGACACAGGTTATCTTTTACAAACTCTTTTTCCTGCTCTGTGACTTTGTCAAGACCTGATATACAAAAGATGCTCAGGAAATATTTATGGAAATGAAACTGACAACAATGTAGTTACTGTAGACACATTCTCAAATAAGCAGTTGCCTGACTTAGTAAATCAGAGACTGGAAGACTGGAAAAGGACTTAAGGATCATTTTAACAAGCTCCTCATTTCACAGGTCAAGAACCAGAAACACAAAAATGTGACAGTTGTTCAGACCAGCTCAGGATGGCAGAGATCCAGTTATCACTTCCAGATCCCAATTACACCAGTTCATGGAGGAACAAATGGTTCCAGGGGGTCGTTGTTCTCTTAAGTATCTTACTTCTAATCTGCAAAGGGAAAAACTGTGGGATACTTCTAAATTAAATCAGGCCTGCCAGCCAAAAGTCCAGTTTTGCAGAAGGCTGTGGGGCATGAAGATTATGCATGAAAAAAAGGAAACTCGCTTTCCTCTGCTAAATATCTATTCACCTCTACCACACAAAGTCATAAAAACATTGAAAATGCTTGTGTAGTGTGCTTGTGTGTTTAAGAGAAAGAAAGAAAGAAAGAAAGAAAGAAAGAAAGAAAGAAAGACTTGATCTTAGCCAAAAGGCTGAGAAGCAATTGAGAGAAAGAAAGAATAGCAAGAAAGAGCAAGCTCTGAATAAAAAAAATTATCAAAGAAATTATATTAATTATA
The DNA here is from genome assembly GCF_014898765.1 of Herpailurus yagouaroundi. Classification (NCBI taxonomy): domain Eukaryota; kingdom Metazoa; phylum Chordata; class Mammalia; order Carnivora; family Felidae; genus Herpailurus; species Herpailurus yagouaroundi. The sequence continues at coordinate 82,451,044 of NW_024412400.1, forward strand.
TGAAAATATAAAAATATAATAACATTTAGACAAAATATTGACGTGCTAAAAAAAGTAGAAAGGAAAACATCTTTACTAATGACCAACTAATTTTTATGATGAACACATTGATGTACTATGTACATTCTCTCTATCAATAAATACTAATGGCTAGGCATCAGGCCTCTGAACCAAAATAAATCTGTTGACTAATTTCTGTATACCTCAGTTCTCCTATTTTCAAAATGAATATAATAAAAGAATTTATCTCATAGGTTTATTGTGATGATTAAGTAAACTGGTATATGTAAAACACCTTAAAGCAGTTACATGGTTCATAGTGTGTGCTCAATAAATGCTAAATATATATTTATTACATATTTTATACACATATATTGATATCAATATACACATATCACATATACACATATCAAGATATGTGTATAAATACACATATACACATATCAAGATATGTGTATAAAATATTTTTTTATTTTTAATTCCCAGTCATTGAGTTATAAATCCCTCAATATGCCTCAATATTTCAGGTTAGGAGTAACCTGAAACTTGAAAGGAAATTTAGAGTTTAACAAAAACTACCAAATCACTGGTAAGTCATTCCATCCTTCCTTCCTTGATTTGACTTCAGAGTAAAATAAGCTTAAATGTTGTTTCTGCTTGAGAAAACAATGAATTAAAAGGTTTATAATTCTAGAATGCTCTGCCTGTAGTTGAGTAAATCACTATTTGTAATATACAGAGCTAATAATCGATGAAATGAGTGAAATCTGACCAGGACTTACATTCATACCTACACCTGTATACCCCCTTTGGAAGTGAAAATATTTATAGTTTCATGAGCAAAAATAGTGTAACAAGAACTAATTCTGAAACAAGAAAGTGTAATGATCATATCACATATTGCACATGTGTTTTATTCAGCCAGTAGAGTTGTTTAGGCAACAGGATATAAACTATGTGACAGATATGAGTATAATCAGATGAAAATTTACTTTGATTTGCTCAATATATCTGGCAATCACACTAAGGTATGGTTTTATATTTTAAAACTTTCGTATGTATGAACTTTGATCACTGTATAAAAGATAATCTAAACAAGCCTTTCTTTTATCTACTTGAACATATTTTCATTTTTGTTAATAGAATCACAAAGCTTAGAAGGACCTTACAAGTTTCCTAATCTCACCCCGCTCTTGATGTGATAATCCTTTCTTCTTCAGAACACCTGATATTTCCATTTTTTCCCAAGTAGCTTTTGATATGGAAGCTAACTGTTCTTTGGGAGGAATAGTTTTATCATCAAAAAGTATTAAATAAAAATGTTACTGAAAACAATCCTTTTGTTCCTGTTGAATTCAAATCTATCTTTTTTTTTTTTTTTGTAATTTATTACCCAGGATAATGATAGGATTCCTTATAGATTTACTTTTCTTCAAATCCAATATATCCTTAGTTCTGATGGTCCTTAGATTAACTCCTATCCAGACCCCACCCTATGCTGGCCCCCCATTTGGGACACTCTAGTCTGTCTGTATCTCTCTTGAAGAATGATGCAATCTTACTAATATAGAAGAGGACTATTACCTCCATCCTTTGGATATCATATCTGTGTTTAAAAGTTTTGTTAGCATGTTTAGACATCTCTATCATTGTGTTTGTACTGGGTATGTTTACTTAAGGTAAAGCTTTGCTTTACTAGATGCTTAGAGAATTGAATCAGCTTGTTAGTGGCATTTCCTACTTATTTGAGAGGTTATGTCCCATGGCATATTAAAAAAATTTTATTTATTTTGATATGCCTGAGGATCCTTCCCAGTGTGAGTTCATGGAGGCAAGTTTAAGGGATGCATAATTCATGGAGATATTACTTCTCCACTGTGATGGAAGCTGATTGCCTAAACAGATGCATATCAGGAAAGGCAAGGATACCCAGAGCTGTCAAGTTTACCTCTCAGTGTCTCTGGTGTAGTACAGTGGAAAACAGTCTTGAGTAGGGTTTAGAGAAAAGGTTTTGGAATAGTCTTTCCTGCACACAAATCCCAGCTCTCTCATTTACACCTGTATGACTTTGAACATAGTCCAAACCTAGTTTCCCCATGATTTAACTGTGGATAGTACTTACTGTGTAAGATTGTTTTTAGGATGACATGGAGAGACAGTACAGTGTAGTTGCTAAAAAACATAAACTTTAACATCTGAAAAATTTGACTGAAATGTTGGCTTTACTATTAGCCAGTTTATTGACTTTGGCTAAGTTTTTATTTCTTCTTCTGTAAGATGAGGATAATCACAGTCTCCCTTCACTGCATAGAAGTGAGAATTTTTTTTCAACGTTTATTTATTTTGGGGACAGAGAGAGACAGAGCATGAACGGGGGAGGGGCAGAGAGAGAGGGAGACACAGAATCAGAAACAGGCTCCAGGCTCCGAGCCATCAGCCCAGAGCCCGACGCGGGCCTCGAACTCACGGACCGCGAGATCGTGACCTAGCTGAAGTCGGACGCTTAACCGACTGCGCCACCCAGGCGCCCCTAGAAGTGAGAATTTAATAACAATGCTGTCACATGGTAAGTTTTCAATCAATTATGTTTATTTTTATAATGACTGCAAAAGCATAATACAATACCTGTATCAAAGAAGGTAATCAATAAATGGTTATTCTTATTATTCAGTGCCCACCCCTGTAATTTCCTATAATTTTGACTTTAGACAAGTAATTCCTGACTTAGCATGGGAGAGAACACACTTGACATGATATTGTTGGAAAACTTCCAAGTATTACATGATTCTTTAGGGAAAGAAGTGCTTATAAAAATCGTGCAAATAAGCTAAAATAGGTGGGTTGAATTCTTTACAGCATAACATGGAGACCATCTTGGAATTACTTGCATTTCAATTTTGTCTTCCCCATTCAAATATAGGCTCCTTGAGAACAGGGTCAAGACTTCCACAGACCCAGCAAAATTCCTTGCATATTAAAGGAACAGGTAAATATAATTCTTTAAACTTATATACCTAAGTTTATATATCTGTATAATTCTTTAAAGTTTTTTCATCTGTATAATGGTGTTAATAATAATTGCCCCATTATCTAAGAGTATTGTTGCATCCACAGGAGAGCAGTTACTATAGCAGTGACATAAATTATGTAAAGACTTGTCAGTTTTGAAGTGCTATATGTTGACAGGTCACCAAATCATTCCATGTTCAGACACCATGTGTGCGTGTGCGTGTGCGTGAGAGAGACAGAGAAAGAGAATTAAGAATATATAAGGCAGTTAGCCTTCTAGTGTGGCTTCTGGCATCCCAGCATTTCCATGTCCTTAAATTGGTAAAGTAAATGATTTGAACTGTTGGAATTTAGCAGACAGAATCCTGTAGTTAATGTAACTGGTCGGGTGATCTTAATGGGGAAAGAGTGTAATGGGCAGAGGTATCAAATGGCAAAGGTATTCCATCAGGCTCAGCAAACAGTGTGGCTTTAAAAACAGTTTCTGAAATACAGCCAACAAGACTCTAGCCCCATAAAATAAAGGCAGAAGCCAATGGGCTTTGCCTCAAAGGGGGATCTGTAAAGCTCTAGTCTGTTGTAAAATGCTCCATCATAGCAAGTACATACGTGCAGTGTGCCCTAGACATGGAATATATCAAAAATCTGCGCAATCCAGAGTGACATGAGGAGTTTCCTAGAGTCCAGAGGCAGCATTTAGTCCTCTGACCTGGAAGATTGGATGAAACAGAAATGTGGCTTTCTGGAGTTCACTTCAGGATGAATACAAATGAAAATAGGAGGGGGCTTGTAAATGCAGTTCTCACACCTCTGAATTTCACTCGAGGGATGATTTATATCAATGAAAAATGCAGTAGAAGATAAGAACCTAGCTAAGAGAACATGCTTTGCATCTCTCAAATAAATGTTTTCTTGTTTACAAAGTTGGGAGGATAATAAAAACAATCTTGTCAAAAAATAAATAGAAATGGATTATCAAAATATTTTTATACGACGTAAAAATGTAAGGAGGAAGACTTGTGTTTCCATTTAGCTTATAGGAAGCTGGATGACAATGTCACTTTTACAAAATCGTGCAAAACCATAACTTTTTTTTTTTTTAATTTTTTAATGTCTGCTTCTTTTTTTAACGTTTATTTATTTTTTTGGGACAGAGAGAGACAGAGCATGAACGGGGGAGGGGCAGAGAGAGAGGGAGACACAGAATCGGAAACAGGCTCCAGGCTCCGAGCCATCAGCCCAGAGCCCGACGCGGGGCTCGAACTCACGGACCGCGAGATCGTGACCTGGCTGAAGTCGGACGCTTAACCGACTGCGCCACCCAGGCGCCCCGCAAAACCATAACTTTTTAGAATGCATCAGGAAACTGAGGTCAGTAGACAATCAGAGGTAGAAATTTCAAATGGTTGCAGCCCCCCTGAGGGGAGAAAGGGCACACAAAAGGTTTGACCTTAGGTAGAGTACCTAAAGAAGGCCATCATTAAAGTGGTTACAAAAGAAAACAGTTGATATTTAAATAATATTTTTAAGCCAATTTGTAAGCTACATTAGAATTTATGTTTCCTGGAAGCTCAAGACGTAAGTGAATACCTTATTTGCTAGGCCTATGACATACTAAAATTTAACACACACAAACAATAGCAGACACTGAACTCAGCATGAGAAATAGTAAATGAATTTGAAGCTAGATCAATAGAAAATATTCTTACTGAAATACAGAGAAGGGAAAGAGTTTAGGGGCACTTTAGTGGCTCAGTAGGTTAAATGTCCAACTCCTGATTTTGGCTCAGGTCATGATTTCATCGTTCGTGAGATTGAGCGTCACACTGGACTCTGTGCTGACAGTGTGGACCCTGCTTGGGATTGTCTCTCTCCCTCTCTCTGCCCCTCCCCCACTTGCATATGTGCATGCGCTCTTGCACGCGCTTTCTTGCTTCAAAATAAATAAGTGAACATTAAAAAAAAGTTAAAATCAGACCTTCTAGGAGATAGGGGATCGTGTCAAATGATCTAATAACCATGTAATTAGAATAACAGGAAAAAAAACCGAGAAGGGTACAAAAGAAATATTTGAAGAGATAATAGCCAATTTCCCCGTAAATTAATAAAAGAAAACAATCAAGAAACTCAGGGACCTTCAGGATAAATATAAATAAAAATATAATTAAACACAACATAGACAAGCAGGTAATAGCAGACTTCGCATCAGACCCTATCTAATCCAAAAAAGATAGAACGTGAGCTTTAAAATACAGAAAGAAAAATTGTCACCTCAGAATTCCATTGTACACAATAATAACATTTAAAAATAAAGGTGAATTAGGGGCACCTGGGTGGCTCAGTCTGTTGGGTGTCTGACTTCAGCTCAGGTCATGATCTCGCAGTTCGTGGGTTCATGCCCCCCATCAGGCTCTGTGCTGACAGCTCAGAGCCTGGAGCCTGTTTCGGATTCTGTGTCTCCCTCTCTCTCTGACCCTCCCCCATTCATGCTGTCTCTCCCTGTCTCAAAAATAAATAAACATTAAAAAAAAAATTAAAAATAAATAAATAAATGTTAAAAATTTTTTTAAAAAGATGAATTAAACACTTTCTTGAACAAAACACTATAAGAAATGTTAAAGGAAATTCTTCAAGCAAAAGGAAAATACTACTACATGGCACTGTAACTCTAAATGCACACACATACAGAGCAGCATCAGCTATGGTAAATGTAGTAAATATGAGGTTTTAAATATTTTTAAAATCATTAAAAATAATAACTGTGTAAAGCAAAAATGGAAAAAAACTGGGTTTATAACAGGTAAATTTTTTAAATGTGTAACAGTAATACTATAAAGGAAGAAATGGATAAAGTAGAAGTAACTGTTGAAAGATTATTAGATTATGGATGAAGTAGAAAAATATTTGGAGAAAGACTGTGACAACATAGTGCTGAATATTGTAAACCTGTAGCAACAACACAAAAAATAAAAAGTAGGTAGAAATAATCATCTAAAATAAGGCAGAATGAGAGAAAATGGGGAACAGAGAACAGATGAGACCAAAAAAAAAAAAAAACCAATTTTTAAGACTGTAGTTTTAAATACATCAATTATTGCATTAAATGCAATGGTCAAAACAAACCAATTGAAATTTAGAGATTGTCAGTGTCAGATGGCTTAGATTGACCATAAAAGAATGTGGGGGAAAAGATACACCATGCCATCAACAATCAAAAGAAAGCTATAGTGAATTTTTTAATATCAGACAAAGTAAACTTCAAAACAAAGATTTTTACTAGGAATAAAAAGATAAATTACCTAATGATAAAGAGATATAAAAAGCCCTAACATAAGGCAAAAGCTGATAGAACTGAAAACAGAAATAAAGAAATTTTGGAAACATCAATAATCCTTCAGTAATTGGGAGAACAAGAAGACAAAAATCATTAAAAATGTAGATTTGAACATTATCAGCCAACTTAGCTGAGATTTATAGAATATTCCACCCACTAATAATAGAATACACATCCTTTATATGTTTTTAAACTTAAAAAAAATTTTCTTTATTTTGAGAGAGAGAGAGAGCAAGTCCCAAGCAAGCTGAACAGTGTCAGTGCAGAGCCTGATGTGGGGCTTGATCTCATGAACCATGAGATCATGACCTGAGTCGAAATCAAGAGTCAGATGTTTAACGAATGAGGCACCTATGCACCCCCACATTCTTTGTAAAGTACACATGAAACCTCACCAACTATATTATTGGCCATAAGACAAATCTTGACAAAGTTATAGGCATTAAAATAATATAAAGTATGTTTCCTTAATACAAAACAAACTAGCAATCAATAACCAAAACAATATGGGAAAATCACCAAGTATTTGGAAATTAAATGACATATTCTAACTAACCAGTAGTCAAAACTTTGAAAGAAAATTAGAAAATATTCCAAATTAAATAAAACATGAAAACAGAACATATAAAAATGTATAGGATATAACTAAAGCAGTGCTTAGAAGGAAAATATATTACACTATATAACTATATTAGAAAAAAAAGAAGTATCTATAATCAATAATCTAAGCATCCATATTAAGAGCATTGAAACAGATGAGCACATTAAACACAAATCGGGAAAAAGGAAGAAAACAATATGAAGTAGCAATCATTAAAATAAAATGACCAACGCACCTGGGTGGCTCAGTTCCTTGAGCATCCAACTTCTGCTCAGGTCATGATCTCAGCTTAGCTCAAGCCCTGTGTTGAGCTCTGTGCTGACACCTCAGTGCCTGGATCCTGCTTCAGATTCTGTGTCTCCCTCTCTCTATGTCCCTCCCCTGCTCTCACTCTGTCTCTCTGTCTCTCAAAAACAAGTAAACATTAAAAAAATTTTAAAAACAATGAAAATAAATAAATAATAAAATTACCAAATGCTGATTCTTTCAATGGATAAATAAAATGTATAGAATTCTAGAATGACTAATTTAAAAAAAAAGACTGAAGAAAAAGAGCACCAGAATTAAATAACTTTAATACTTTAATGACATGGACATTTTATATGAAAGATGAAAGCTATGAGAGCGCACTCAGGAAAATTAGCTAGAATGATCAGCCCTAGACGTATTAAAGAATTTGAAGTTGTAATTAAAAACCTTCCCACAAAGGCAACTCATGGCACAGATGACCCTACTTGGGGATTTCGATGAAACATTCCAGGAGCAAATAATACAAATTCTGCACAAACTCTTCTAGAAAATAGATGTGGGTTGTTATTGACTGAATATCTGTGTCCCTGCAAAATTCGTGTATTGAATGAAATCCTAACCCCCCAATGTGATGTTATTCAGAGGTGGAGTCTTTGGGAGGTGATTAGGTCATGACAGCGGAGCTTTCGCGAATGGGAATATTGCCCTTATCAAACAGGTTCCAGAAAGATCTCTCACTCTCCCTGCCATATGAGGACACGTTAAGAAGACCATAATTTATAACCCAGAAATTAGGTACCCACCAGACAACAAATATGCAGACTCCTTAATCTTGGACTTCCCAGAACATGAGAACTACGTGTTTGTTGGTGAAGCCAGCTAGTCTATGGTATTTGAATTATAGCAGTCTGAACGGACTAAGACAAGCATGTAGTTCTTCTCAATTATTTTATGAGACCAATATAACCATGTTACCGAAATCTGAAATATAAATTTTAAAGAGATAAAAGGCCTATATCCCTCATTAATAAAGATACTTAAAAAATTGCATCACTTCAAATCTAGCAATATAGAAAAGGATATATGTCATGATCAAGCGGAATTTATGTCAGGAGGGCAAGGTTATAAGTCACTAGGGAGTGAGAGGTTGAAGGTGTGTAAATTGGCAAAGAGGGTCAAGAGGTACGGTCTTCTAGCCATAAAATAAATGTTATGGCTATGTAATGTATAGTTAATAGTACTATACTGCATATTTATAAGTTGCCAAGAGAATAAAACTTGAAAGTTCTCATCACAAGAAAAAAAATTATGATTTTTATGAAGATCAATGGTAATTACTGTGGTGATCATTTCATAGTGTACATGAATATCGAATTGTTACACTGCATACTTGAAACTAATACGATGTTATATGTCAGTTATACCTCAACAAGAAAATTAGATGGAAATACATTTAACAAAGTATATACAAGATTTATATGCCTTTTACAACAAAAACAATTGTTAAGAAAAATCAATATCTAAATAAAAGGGAAGTATACTATGTTTACAGATCAAAAAATTTCATACTGTTAAGATGTCACATTTCCTCAAATTTACCTTAAAAATTCAATGAAATCCTAATAAAATCCCAGCAAGCTCTTTTGTACACATTGACAAGCTGATCCTAAACTTTTTTATGGCAATGTAAAAGATCTAGAATAGCCAAAAGGATTTTGAAAAACTTCTGAAAGTAAACAAAAGAGAATTTCTTTTTTTCAAATTTGACTGAGAGAACGATTTCTCAGGGCACAAAAAAAATGATCCATTAAAAAAAATGGCTGATTGGATTTAATCAAATTAAAAATACTCTGTGAAAGAACATGTTATGCGAATGAAAAGAGAAGTCACAAAGTGGAAAAAAATTGCAAAACACAAATCTTATAAAATTCTTGTGTCCAGACCTATGAGGACTCTCACAACTACATATTAAGCAAAAAATATGAACACACACTTTACCAAAAATATATGAATGGGAAATAAATACAAGAAAATATTTTCTACATCATTAGTCAACAGGAAAATACAAATTAAAATACCATGACAGGGGTGCCAGGGTGGCTCAGTAGGGTAAGTATCTGACTCTTGATTTCAGCTCAGGTCATGATCTCACAATTCATGAGTTTGAGCCGTGCCTTGAGCTCTGTGCTGACAGCATGGAGTCTGCTTGAGATTTGCTGTCTCCCTTTCTCTCTGCCTCTCTCTCAAAAATAAATAAACATTTAAAAAAATTACAGTGAGATACCAGTATACATTTATTAGAATGGCTAAATTTTTGAAAACAGCAATGAATGTCAAAAGCTAGAAAGGATGCTGAACAACTGGAACTCTCATACATATCTGGTAAGAATGCAAAATGGCAGAACCACTTTGGAAGTCAGTTTAGCTGTTTCCTAATAAGTTAAACATAAACATACCACATGATTTAGGAATCTCATATATATGTATTTGTCCAAGAAAACTGAAAACATAAATATCAACTCAAGAGTCCTATGTTAATGTTTATGACAGCTTTATTCATAATTATCCCGGACTGGAAACTACCCAAATTTTCACCAACTGGTGAATGGATAAAAAAATTGTGGTACATCCATCCAATAGAATGCTCTCGTTAAAAAGAAACAAAGTGCTGATACATTTAGCAACATGGATAAATCACAGAAGCTTTATTCTAAGCGAAAGAAGCCAGACACCAAAGACTATATACTGTATAATTTCCTACAGCCTCTGGAAAAGGCAAAATTATAGGGACAGAAGTCAAATCGGTGGTTACTAGGACCTGGGGGTTGGGGAGGGGGTTGACTCTAAAGAGGCATGAGGAAAATTTGGTGTGCAGGGGGTACATATAGTCTATATCTTGATTTTAGCGGAGGTTACATAACGTTTACATTTGTCAGAACTCCTAAAATTGTACATTTTAAAAGGTCGGATTTTGTGTGTATAAATAACACCCCAATAAACTTAAAAAAAAATGTTAGGAAGTATCAGATTTTAATGCAAGTAAATCATGGCATTTGCTGTCATGATAATCTTTACCAAGCATCTCATTTGTATGTCTTTTAACACAGTTTTGAGGTTAAACAGTGTGCTGGGTCTTTTATCTATGCCCCAATCTCTTTTCCAATTGGGTTTGACCAAAGGTAAACACAACAGGAGATTATATTGAGGAAGCAGACTTAAATCTTGGTGTTTATTTCATAAATTCCCTCCCCTTTAGGTGACTCTTGACTGGTTGTATCCCTTGATGAAAGGTCACACTTCTTCTGCCAGGCAACTTTCTCTACCCAAATCTGTCTGTCTGTACTTACCTTTAACCCTGCAAGATTAGGGTTATCTGCCTATTATTGGTTTAGTCCAATAACAGGACTGCAATGTCCTTTCTGGTTCCTTTGCACTCTGCTCGCGTTAAATTCTCCTCAAATTACTGTTTCAATGTACTGTCTCTTTACAGTCAGAATCCTGACAGAACAAGTCTCAACTCCTGATTCCATCACTTTTAAGCTGTGAGCACTTGGGCTATCCATTTCACATATTTGAGCTTTAGTTTTTTTCATCTGTTAAATATGAATAATAATACCTCTTCAGCAAGGTTGTCCTGCAGATTAAGTAATGATATACTAGCTGAAAAGTTTTCATGAATATCTTCTCCCTTTCTCATCTTAATCTCTCTCTCCCTTCTATCACTGGATGTATATTCTCTTTCAATTTCTTCATATACTCTGGTTTCTACTCTGTCTTTCAAGGTAACAGAATTTCTCTGTCATGTATAAATGCATAAGTAATTTATATAAGGGTAGATAATATGCAGAATCCTGTGTAAATGGCTTAAATGTACCATGGTTATGTTCCTGGAATAAACTGTTGCTATTTCTACTGCTGCAGAACAGTTAAGTCAAACTTTTGAATTAGGTCAACAAAATCCACAAATAGGGTGGAATCTTTGGGCTGTTTAAGCAGGGACAGATCTGGAATAAATCAGCCACAGATATCACTTGTCAGCATGCTGAGGGAGGCATTTCAAATAAGGGTAGAAGGTACATCAAGAATATTGGCTTCTGGTAGCATTAGGATGCATCCATTAAATTTATATTGAGAGTTTTCCATCATGTGGATTCAAGCTAACATAATCGTTTTATGGCCGTAATGTCTAAACAAGGGTCCACAATTAGGCTGTATTTTTATCTTGACTTGTGAACTATCACTGCCAACTACTCAAATTTCAGGCTTGTTGAGACATATGTTATCCCTGGAAACCCTTCACAAAAAATAAAGCATTTTACTGTCCCACGAATTCACTGTGCTCCGGTCCGTTCCCACCTACATCCAAATCAACCATGTTATAGTTCCTACACTAGTGAGTAGTATTTTAAATGCTTTTTAAAGCAAAACCAAGAAGAACAAATTTATTTCTATTTGTGCAAAAACATGATCTGGTTTGGGTTATTTTTTTCTAGCTTTTTAAATAGTGAGACAGGATGAAGTTGTGGGAAAAGAACTGGATAAGGAATTAAGAAGATAGGTATTTGAAATCTGGCCCTGTTACTGCTTCCTAGCTGTGTGACCTCATAACATCACTTAATTTATCTAGCCTCAGTTTCTTTACCTGTCAAATGGGGATCTATCTAGTGCTGAACCAAATGAACTAATAATGAGCTAACACATAACTTATTACCTCTAGGATTTAAAAACTTATTTTTTTTTTGCAATCTGCATGTATAATGTTGTAAATGGGATTAGTAGGAAATGGAAAGGAAGAAAACATTCAGACAGAGGCAGGAATGTCTTGGTGAAAAAGAAATTAAAATCCTGGAGGACAGAGAAAGAATGAGTACAACGTCTGCATTTATAGCCCACATGTCACAGTTAAGTATTTATAGGTTTGTTGGCAACAACCTTCCCAGTATAGCAATGTTAATTATGAAGTAGCTGTCAGTTTCACTGACACAGAGCTGTGCACCTGACTGAGCCTGAAACTACTCACCATTTCCATAGATGATCGTTTAAAATAAGGGTCCAAAAAATATACCAATAAATCAGTTTGGGTTTCTGATTATAATCTCCCTAAATCTTACATTGAAATACCCTAGTGACTTTCTTTTGAAAAAATCTTACTGCATTTTATTTCCCAGATTTGATGTGTAATTATCCGAGCTAGACTAAAACCTCAGGAAGAAGTGATGGGTCTAAGGCTGAACACAATACTAAATGTGTACTTAAATTTTCCAGAGCCCAAGCTCCTGTTGCTACTTAAATACCATGATCAAAGCAATAGATAAAATAGATGTGGAGAATAGGAGAGAGAAAGAGAAAGACTCAGAGAAAAAGAGTAAGAGAGAGGGTGAGGGGAGGAGAGATTGAAGAGAAGCTTGGGAAAATGTTCAGTGGAAAACCTAGAAATGATGTAAGAGAAAGCAAAGGCAGGGATTGGAGTAAGGGGTGTATAACTGAGACTATAAAAACTCAGAGAGAAAACTCACCATCAGGGCTGAGTTTGGAAGAAACTGCACAGACAGGATTCTAAAGTTAGAATCTCCTGATTTTTCACAAGGTAAGTTATATATAAAAGCTATGAGAAAAATTTAGGGTTTTTTTTTCTTTTAACTACTTTTTTTATTTTCACATACTTTTAACATGTTTTGATTATATCCTGATCTTGAATGTTTTATGGTAATATTTATCTCTCTAAAATGAGTAGAAACTCTAAGAAGATATTTTTATAATACAAAATTAGGGTGGAGCTAATTGTAAGTTCAGACATTTCATATTTACCGATTAATTTTTGCTTTTGTTTTCCACTTTGAAACAAAGAGAAAGACAACTCAAGATAATGATTTTCTGTAAGTGTTAGTAGTCTTAATTTTGCTTTCATCAACGATGTCCAATATTATAAAATTTTTAAATGTATAAAAATGGTTGACTTTTAAAAACCTAAGTAGAAAGAAAAGGTTTTCTCTTATCTTTATTTCTATCAAAATTGGAGTCTAAGAAATATCCCTAAATTAATCAAGTTCCAGAGTCAATATTCTATATTCTTCAAACCTAAAATATCCTCTTTCTCTTCTTATAAAATTCAAACATACAAGTATGATATTAGTACAAGTTTAGAATAGAGTTAAATCATATCTATTCTTTTGTATTTGAAGTGTTCTTGCTTTTAAGTGATCAAATTGAGAGTTAATCTGAAACATATATTTGAATTACATGTAAGAAATTTAAAATTTTGCTTCAGGGTGTGGTAATAGTGTATACTCAATAAATTCAGTTCTAATGAGGAATATTGCTCCTTCAAATTACACCTCTAGAGTCTATAGGTTAAGGAATGGGATAATTATTTGTTTCTAAGTTACCTTTTAGAAATTAAATAATTTTAACAATAATTTATGATTATTTTAATGCCCATAGAAGCTATCAAATTGATATGTCTTCCCAAAAGCATCAGGTACAGTTTGTGTCTTCTCTTTATTTTGATACTGGCCTTCAGCCCTCTTACAGAATTTTTCTAAGGAGACTCTCCAATAGATATGAATAGAAGTCTCGTTGTAAGTGAATTGCACTGTGATGTCACTCAATATGGCATTTAAAGTTGACATTTGTTTCTCTCCTTTTTTTCTCAGAGTTTTGAACTGATTCTTATATAATGAATCATGGGCAGTAGAGCAGCAGATCTGTTTATAGACCAGATTTGGGGACCTCGAGATTATAATTTTAACTTCTTGTTCAAATACTTTCAATGATTTGAACCTTTGCTTAATAATATTAGATTAATTGAACTTGTCCCAAAGAAAAAGAACTCAAAGTAAGCAGTCCCAAAATATTGCCCCAACTCTGTCACTGTATAGTTTGTAACTTCAGACAAGCCTGGAGCACAGAGTAGGACTCAATTATATTCTGTTATTATGGAAAGAGACAAAAGGGCTGCAAGTGCCAGGGAGACTGAGTGGGAGAATGATGGAGGGAAGCTCCCACATCAGCCAGTTTTTCCTATAGTCAGGAATGAAGACTTGGGGTTAATCTTTACATATCACCTCATTTAATCTTCTTGCCGATATTTCATCTACTGAGATCGCTACCCACAGGACACCTTTTGCTTAGTTACTATGGTGCCATCAGAGGAATAGGAGCTTTGGGGTCAGGAGACCAGACTTCTAATCCCAGTCCTGACTTCAGCATCTTTCACTCAGCCTTCCTGGGGCTTCATTCTTTCCTCAGTAAAACTGGAGTTTGGGAGTTATTAAGATCGGGAGGTTATAAAAGATCCCAAGTTCCCTCCTAGCCCTGGATACCTCTCTATACAGGTCAACTCCCCTGTGTCTGAGATCTCTCTGATTAGAGCCTCTTGTAACTGAGCCCTCTCTCTTCTTTCTCCACATTGTTCTCAGGGTACCTTTGTGGAGCAGTGGTTAGCATTACCTGCCAGTAATTGCCTGGTGCCTTGGTTGGCTTGAACTGGTTATTGTCCAGCCTTTCCCTTACCAACGTTCCATGACATCAGGCCTCCGCATGAGGCTGCTCCCACAGGAACAGCTCCTCTGCCATGCCTTACCCTGATCCCTCCTCTTCTTTGTCCATCTTAAATCTCTCCTTCATCTCCTCTCCCTTGGCCAAGTTCATTGTCTCTGAGCCTCACTCTCTCCATCTCTTGAGAGCATTAAATCCAACAGTTTCCAATGAGCATCCCCTCCCTTTCTAAAATTCTGTGTTCCTAATGATACATAAGGCTGTAACCATGTGAAAAATGCACTTTTAAAATGTCATCCAGGCCACCACTGGCAACTTGGGCACTGACCCACCAAGTCAGAGCTGTGGTTCCCGTGGGACAATTTTGGTGGTTGCATTTCCCTGCAAGCTCTGACTTGTCTGTCCACGCCAGGGCTGGTAGAGGCTTCTCCTCTTCCTCTACCTCCTTTGCAGTCCATTTCTTCTCAGTTGTTCCCATGCTTGTGGAAGGTCTAGTTCCAGTAACAAGATCCTTCATTCCCATCATGCCCACAGTGCTTCTGCTTTTATGACAATAGTCTGACTATGCTATACAGTCAGTATCACCAAAACCCTGTGAAAAATCATGATCCTAACAAGATAATTACAGATTTTTAAAAAGTCAATAAAGATCTCTTATGAACTGTAAAACAAAACGATGTATCATATAAAATTATATTAAAATTAAATTTAAAATTCACTTTTGTTAATATAATTAGAACTTGAATAATTATTTTTTGAGTATAATTTGGATTAATTCCCTTTCTTTTCTTCCCATTATGATATTCTGTTGTATGCTAATATTTTCATGGAAATATTTCATAGAAATATTGTTGCTGAAACTAATGGTAATGCATAATATGCTGTAACATCAAATGTTAGAGTGCTTGCCACGTCTAACTCTCTTCAGTAAAATTCCTTCCCTCACTCAATATTACCTTATTATAATTTATCTTCTACCACTTTGCCATAATTCTAGATTTCAGGTAACTTTGTTCCTTAAAATGAACAAGGGTAAAAAAGTATTTTTCATAACATAGAAAAGTACTAGGGCATATTTTGTGAAGTTGCCAGATTTAGAAGGCAATACAGGATAATGACAGCTATTATTTGTGTAATTAACTTGCGCTAGTCACTTTTATTATCTGTAATCCTTATAATAAACCTATAAAGTAAATCTTTGCCCCACATTCCTGATGAACATACGGAAACAGAGAGGCTAAGAAGCCAGCCCAGTCAGGAGTCACAACCACGTTGGTGTAACTTAAGGGCCAACCTCTTTCTACTGGTCGACTTCATTGTATTAGAAAGTAGACGCACAGTCCCAGGCGTTAGGGCACCAGGATTCTAAAGTAACTCTGCTTGTCTCAGTACATCTATTTAAGAAAGCAAAATTATAATATTTTGCCTGTATCTAACGTGACTGATGTGATAATGAAAGGAAGTAAATTAATTTCAAAATAATAAAGTACAATGCAAATGTTTAAAAAATGGTTATTTGCAACCATTGCACTTGAAAGAAACGGAAGCATTAAGAGTCTAGTGTTGCAGGAGGAAGTCCCTGGGCAGGGCAAGTGGTTGAGGGGGTCTCCAGGTTGACCAGGCTGTGAGCGACTGGAGGACAGGGAGAGTGTCTTACTCACATTTATATCTCCAGTGCTTGACATGTAATGTTTACCTAATAAATGCATCCTGTTGCATATTATAAAATTTATACTTTGGGACTTTCATGTACATGATTATATTGGCTAGTTTAATGTAATTAAAATGTAAATTAATATTTTTATTAAATATATGTAAGTACAAAATGGGCTAAAGGTAAAAGTGGTGGTAATAGCCTACAATATCCTGAGCCTTATATGTGTCATCTGTAACTGCATTTATCCAACTTTATCTTTTGAAAGCCTTTTTACACCAGGTAAAAATTCCCCATGTATTAGATGAACAAGCAGCATGTTTATGTGCAACTCTGCCAGCTTTTTCCTATCCATAGTGTTAAAGATTCTTGTTTTTCTCATTATAAAGCATTGGAATTAAACAACAAATCCCCTTAGCAGAATTGTCTACAGTCATACCCTAAAGTTTTTTTCTATTTCTGGGTGACATCATTTTATATCAAGAAACTTGTATTAATTCAAGGATCCAAGCACAAATTAAGATTTGATAAGGAAAAATCTTAAACTCTGCTGGAATAATTATTAGAGAATATTGATTCATGTTGCTTTCATTAGAATGAGAATCTGAGATGTGAAACATTAATGGACTAACTGGGACTCTGGCATAAACGTCTTCATATTTACTGTGGTTGTACAACTTAGGCAAATTTCTACCCTTCTCTAAGCTTCAGTTTCCTGTCAATAAAGCCAGGATGTTAATATCTGCTCTGCATTCCTATTTACCTACCACATAAAACTGTTTCATTCATTTCATTCAGCACACCATGTTGATTCTACATACTCTGTTACAGATACATACCCCTGCTTTTAAACAATGCAATCTTCCTTTAAAGTATCTTTGTAGGTTTCCATAAATTTTTGCAACAGACTAGTAGTATGATTGGCAATTCCAAATAAGCAAAAAGAGAGAGATTTAACAACAAAGTTTGAGATTTTCTAAAATAGTAGTGTCTAAAAAAGAATGAAAATGGTGCCAAATAGAATAAAGCCAATTAACACATGTATAGTGGGAAGTTATCATTCTTCCTGATTCATAGCATTCAGGAAAAGTCCTTTTAAAATTCAGGTGTCTGCCACATTAAGAACACCTCACCTGTAAGCATTTTACTTTATAAGCAATTTGTTTGGGAGATGGGAAAATGTTTTATACTTTTACAAATAGGTTATACTTGAGGGAGCATGAAACTGAGAGTCTGAAAATGTAAGTTGTTTTTCTGGATCTTCTTCTAACTGGCTCTGTGATTTTAGAAAATGTACTTCTGCCGACTGAAGAGAAATGAGAATGAGAGAGAACGTGTTTCTGATATTTTAATTAAAACAAAAAAAAGGGGGGGAAATGTTAAAGCAGCCTCAATTTTCACGTTTCTGGCAGGATAATACTCAAAACAGACCAAAATACTCATCACACAATTTACCGAAAATTACAACTTTCTCAAAGAGAATCTCAAGTAAGTGTCTAAGCAACATGACTATGTTTCTTAGATGTATTTTTGTGACGGTGATATAGATGATATATGTATTAGCTGACAGAAGCTATGATTTATAATTCAGTTGCTTTTGGGGTGAAAATCCTCAGTGATTTTTAAGTCTCTTATTTATGAGGATGTGAAAGCAATTCTCTACTTCTAAAGTTCTAAGTGCCCAGTCACACTCAGCATTCTTGTTTGTGGGGCCAAATTCATCAGAGGCAGTGGAATTGAAGCTCCAATAAGGAAGAGACTTGCAACTCACCTGGTCTGTCTCTGCCTTGCAACAGGCAAGTGTCTCAAGCACATGATTATTTCACCCTTCAAAGAAAACTACTAGCAAACTTCTTTAACACTGTTCAAATATTGTCACTCACTGAAATATCAAGATTGTGTGCATGATGTCCAAGTGAAATATATCCTCTTGATCATTTAAAATAAGTGTTGCAGGGGCGCCTGGGTGGCTCAGTCAGTTAAGCAGCTGACTTCAGCTCAGGTCATGATCTTGCAGTCTGTGAGTTCGAGCCCTGTGTCAGGATCTGTGCTGCCAGCTCAGACCCTGGAGCCCGCTTCGGATTCTGTGTCTTCCCTCTCTCTCTGCCCCTCCCCCCACTTGTGCTCTGTCTCTCAGAAATAAAGATTAATTTTTTTTTCTTAAATAAAATAAAATAAGTGTTGCTGATTGCCTTTATGAATGGTCCCAAATTTTCAGTTCCTTGTCTGGTTGCTGAGTATAAACTTTATGTCCCCTGGAAGGATTTTGGTTTCAGCAAAATTATAATCCCTTTGATACCGTGTAGTTAATCTTTTCACATTATTTTGCAGTTCATGAAATGTTTTCATGTGCAGTTTAGAGTTCCCACTGAAAAGTTTTTAGCTATCATAAAATAAGAATAAAAATGATATGGTGTTTTTTTCATAAATAATTACATATCTTTATACATTTTTAGTAAATAACATTAAATGTAATATTAAACACACTTATTGCTCTTAATGGAAGCCCTAAACCAAATCCATAATGATTTATGCTATTTGTAAATTAATTTAAAAATTTTTAGTTAACTAAAATTAAAATTCTGTGAATTCATACAGTGAATTTCATTAGACAATTTTGACAATTTAGACATGTTATTCAAGGTCACCAGACCAAGAAATAGCACAGTAAGGATGCTTCTCCTATCCTTCAAATCTAATTCTGGGTTGTTTCTTCGTCATCACAGAAATATTTTTCTGATGTTGTTGAATACCTATCTATTGACTGAAAGTTATATTTTTTAAAATATTGAGCATACTGGCTTAAACATGATGAAAAAAAGAAAAAAAAACCAAGTAAACACTTGGAAATACATAGATGTACCATATTTCATCCATTCTGATGCACTTTTAACATCTCTGCAATTAGAGTGAGTCTTACACTTGATAGCATGACATAATTTAATTGGTAGCAATTTTCTTTCAAAATACATGTATAAAATGGGATCTCTTACCATAAATGACATCTTAAAATGAAAGATTTGGAAACCCTGTCTTTTCAGCTAGAAATACTTTAAATTCAATAGGAGTATGTTTATGTCAAAAGCTACATGCAATCTAGTGCATAGACTGGCTGACTTGAGGGACAGCAGAAAGGTTTTCCAGCTAAACATGCACCACCTATTATCATTACCTACAATGTCTGCACTTGTACCAGAAAAGAGCCAGATTCACCAGCAGACTTTTAAAAAGCGGGAAGCAACATTAGAGGCCATTTAGACCAAACCCGTTTCACTCGGCCTAGAATGGAAAGGGTTCGCGCAAGCTATCTGGTCAAGCCAAGGCAGGGTCTGAGTCTCGCAAGTCTCTTCATTACAGTGCGCCACACAGACTGTGTTAAGCATTGTCCCTGTTAGGCCCTCTTTTAAAATAAAAAATGATAGTCACTCTGTTATCTATTTTTCCTGAAGCTTTTCTTTGTTATCAAAAGGGCTCAGTAGGTTAAGCATCGCACTCTTAATCTCAGTGCAGGTCTTGTCAGGGTCATGAGTCAGTGCAGGTCTTGATCTCAGGGTCATGAGTTCAAGACCTATTGTTGGGCTCTGTGCTGGGCATGGAGCTGACTTAAAAAAGAAAAAAAAAAAAGGATGTGGGTGACTGTAACTTGTGGAGTAGGGTATAGGGTACACTTGATCTTACTCTGTTTAGGTTCACTTAGGGCCAAGCTGACTCACCAATTACCTGGAAGACCACCATTATTTTCCAAGAAGACTGTGGGCGATGCTGTGGGCAGGCACATATGGCCATTTCATGGTGTCAGAACTAGGGACCCTTTTCAACAAGCCCTATTAAATCTTACTTAAATGCCTGTGTTAGGCCAGAGTGGGAAGACAGGGTAAAAGAGATAGTTTGTAAGTCCTTTATCCCTTATCTCTAAGCCTTTTATTTTTTTTTTAATTTTTTTTTCAACATTTATTTATTTTTGGGACAGAGAGAGACAGAGCATGAACAGGGGAGGGGCAGAGAGAGAGGAAGACACAGAATCGGAAACAGGCTCCAGGCTCTGAGCCATCAGCCCAGAGCCTGACGCGGGGCTCGAACTCACGGACCGCGAGATCGTGACCTGGCTGAAGTCGGACGCTTAACCGACTGCGCCACCCAGGCGCCCCAAAGCCTTTTATTTTTAATGTTTGTTGAAGATAGCGGTGGGGTAAAGTCTATTTTTAATATTTCCAATCAAGTAAATAAAAATTTCCAAAGTTATCAAGGCTCACCCCCAAACTCAGTACTCTTGAGACTTTCTAATAGGTCTACTATCCATAAGTCAGACATTAATGACCAAGTTGCAGGTTGAAGAGAAATGTTCTTAATCACCTGAGTAGTCTGCTTGTTGTTTTCAACACCAGCCCAGTTTAAAAGCTTTACCACAAAACGCATCCCATCAGATATTGACTCACGTAGTTTCTTCTTTCAGCTTAACCCTCTCATCCTAACACCTCCCCTCACTCTCATTTGCTTTCATTTTTTAGATCTATGCTTCTCAGTCTTTCTTTGCCCCAGCCCACTTGAGAGGCTTTTTTATCATAAAAATTATTCATTATAGCATCAGTTCTCAGTAATGCAAACATATGTCTTCATTTTAGCAGAATTCTCATTTAATTCTAGTTTAAATACAATTACATAATTTCTTTGCTACTGCATTTTCAGAGTTTTTATTATGTCAGTATGCACTCCCAATGTTCCTGTAGGGAATATACAATACGTGTTGCTTCTCAAACTTACATGTGACGGAACTTCACACCTTGCCCTCTCCACTGCCACTCCAGATACTGTTTCGAGGATCCCTTTGGGATATATAAGAAATTCTTATGTGTTGGAAAGTCTTTGAAACATAGATTAAGATGTTACACGATGTAAATGCTTGTTTATTCAGCAGTATTATTTAAAATGTGAGAATGCTGGACCCCTGGGTGGCTTGGTCAGTGAAGCATCTGACTCTTGATTTCAGCTCAGGTCATGATCTCATGGTAGTGAGATTGACCAGCATCAGGCTCTGCCCTAAGAATGAAGTCTACTTAAGATTCTCGTTCTCTTGGGGCATCTGGGTGGTTCTGTTGGTTAAGTGTCCAGCTCTTGATTTCGGCTCAGGTCATGATCTCACAGTTTGTGGGCTCTGCACTGACAGCATGGAGCCTGCTAGGGTTTCTCTCTCTCTCTCTCTCTCTCTCTCTCTCTCTCTCTGCTCCTCCTCTACTCTCTCTCTCTCTCTCTCTCTCTCAAAATAAAGAAACTTAAAAAAATTCATGTTAAAAATTCTCTCTCAAAAAAATAGTTAAAATGTGAAAATGCACAAACATAGCAGACCAATTGGCTAAAAATGAATGAAGTACACACCTAATTTTATAAAGCAGATTCCATGCTCACTCTTTTGAAGCTCCTCCCTAGCCAGAGGAATATCATTCAAAAATTACTCAATAAAAATTACTGAAAAATTTGCAAACATCTCCACTCTGGTGTATTCATACAATGAACATCCTTGAGTGCTCTTTCTTGATTTGGAGTGTATATGGGGCCAACTAGATGTTTAAATCATAGGCTATATTTATCCACTATCAACAAAATAGGGAAATGGAACTGAACCTACTCTTTTTCTTCCCTCCCTATAATTTCCTCTATTTCTAATTTTGTGGCAATCAAGTTTCAACTAGTTAATCAAATGTCTTCTGTGTGGCAGGTGCCAGGGTGTTTATTTTCATTAGTGTCCCAACTGCCATATTTAGGAACTTGGCCTTTTGGTTAACTGGCTACAAACATGGCTTTGAACCATTAAATGTGTGTATTTAAACTCAGCATTTATTTTTACATCTCCCTATCCAAATAATCAGGATGTGGTTATCTGTAAGATGATACAGTATGACTTTTTTCCTATATACACCCAAGCACAAAAATATATGCCTCACACATAGTCATCAATATTGTAAATGTCCATCATCCTGTGCCATTTATAATATTGCAGAGATGAAGAGAAACCTGGTTAGTAAAACATACATAAAAATAGTTAAAGGAAATCCACATGGAAAGGCTTATAAAATTGGGCAATTTCCCACTTTGTAACCTGTTTTTAACATGATAAAAAATGAGAAAGTAAAACATCACAATTGTAGTTTACCTTTGATTAAGAGAGCTATTTTTAAAAAATAAAGATAGCCAGAAATGTGAGGTCATTTTTAGAATACAATTAAGGTTTTGATATGTCTTCCTCTATGTTGAGGAAGGTTAAAGAGACAACAGCATAATTACAAGTAAAAAAAAATATGATTTGGTGGCAAATTTTCTAAAGAATAGGGGATGCATTTTTTTTGGTATTTTTACCAGATAACTGTTACACTCTTTGTTATTTTTCTACTGTCTCAATTTAGAGACATAGACATGATTTATTGTTTTTTGATACTTATAAAAATACTCCGTTCAGATATCAATTTGTCAGAAAGAGAACACAGAATTTACTGCCCCCTTTCAGAAAGGATGGAATATAGAGAAGTAACTAGAGATTGACATTATAAGAGTCCAAAGTATTTATTGGTAACCTCCAGAAGAACTAGTTTAGACTACATAACATGAAAATTAAAATCATATTTGATAAAAGTTATCAACAACACTAAAATACTTTTATGCCCATATTAAATGTTAATAGACATGGTTGATACACATGCTACTCTGTCTATATAAAACATTTATTTGTCTTTATTCTAGCAGATAATCTTCATTGCTAAAATCCACACTGAGGTTTCACAGTAACAGTACTATAAAGGAAGTACTCTAAAAAATCTCCAGTCACTCTAAAGTGAATGTAGTTACTAAAGAAATACTTAGTATTACCTCATAAGTGTTCTTTCTTACAAATTATAAATACTCTATGTGACAAAGAAGTTATACATGAATCAGTTCAATCCTCTCAAAGCTCTTTTGAAATGAGAATTACTCCTTGCTTCACAAATATGAAAACTAAAGTGCAAATAGATTAAATGATGCACATCCAAGGTCACTAATACTAAAGCCACAAGAAGACTCAAATCCAGTTCTTCAGATCCATCTAACCATCCTTTCTTTTTTGCTCCCAACAGCTTTCCAAATGATGTTTTTAGGGAAATAAGAGCTTTCTGAGAGTTCTCATTAAGGGATGAATAGGATGGGGGTAGGGGGAATCTTTCCTGATGCCATGTACTAAGTGGTGAAATCATGCCCATTCTATTGTAGCCCACAGCCTGTGATCTTACCTAAATCAGACAATGCTTTCCCTTTACCAGTGGTCAAATTGGCAGCCAGCAGACCTGATATAGACCACATATTAGCTTTAATTGCCTGTATAGGGTTTTTAATATAAAAAATTATAAATGCATGAATGACACATCTTTGTGCTTACTATACAGAATTAACAAATGTATTTTTTAGACATACTTGCTTTAAAAAAATATGTAGATTAAAACTAAGTCCCTATGTTTCTTCCATAATCCTATTTACTTCCCTCTCTCCACAGAAGCAATCATAGTTATGAATCAAGTTCCATTGGTTTATACTTTAATTATATATATAGATTCCAAAATACACAAAATTGCTTTGTGCATCCCCAATTTAGGTAAATGGTAGCATGCCATATATATTGTTCAACAACTTCCCATATCCCCCCAAAAGGGCTTCTTTGCAATCCTTGCATATATATACACATAAGATTTAAGTCATTTGTTTTAACAGTAGACACACATGTATTTAAGTCATTTGTTTTAAGTCCACAGTATGAATATACCTCAACTCATACATCCATTTCCTCTTGAGTAGAGCCCTTGGGTTGATTGTGGTTTTCCACCACTATAAACAGTGAGGCTATGAACTTTCAGATACAGGTCTCCATATAAACATGTAAGAGTTCCTTTGGACTATAAACTAAGAAGTGAAATAAATGGGTTATAGGTAGTACATGATCATTTTTAACTTTTCTAGGTATATTTCAATTTTCTCCAAATGATTGGATTAATTTCCAACTGTACTAGCATCACTTATGTTTCTCTGTTTCCAAGCACCATTCTAATATGTGCGATGTTCACTTTGAATTTTTGCCAACTTGCTGTATGCCAAAGGGTATATTATTTCTCTCCCATTTTTTTGCATTAAACAAGTTGCATGTATTTTTGGATGGTGTACTTTTGGATGTTTGTTTTCTATTAGGCTATTTCCTTTTCTACAAAATGTCCATTCATAACTTTGGCCCATTTTTACTTAATTGTTAATTAAGTTTATTGTTATTTTTAAAATTTTATTTATCAGATTTGAATGGATAAAGAAGATGTGGTATATGTATACACTGAAATATTACTTGGCAATCAAAAAGAATCTTGCCATTTGCAACAACGTGGATGGGACTAGAGTGTATTATGCTAAGTGAAATAAATTAGAGAGAGATAAATATATGATTTCACTTATATGTGGAATTTAAGATAACAAAATAGATGAACATAGGGGAAGGAAAAAAAAAGGAAAGCAAACCATAAGAGAATCTTAAATACAGAGAACACACTGAGGGTTGCTGGAGGGGTGTTGGGTGGGGGGATGGGCTAGATGGGTGATGGACATTAAGGAGGGCACTTGGGATGAGCACTGGGTGTTATATGTAAGTGATGAATCACTAGAGTCTACTGAAACCATTTTCACACTATATGTTAACTAACTTGAATTAATTTTTTTTAAATAAGATTATAAAAAAATCAGTTTTTAAATATTTCAAATGCCAGTTTTAATTTTTATATTGTGTTGAAAATATACTCCACTTGGTACCTTGTCATTTTTTTAGGTTTATTGTATCTTACAATACAGAGTTTTTCAATTTTAATAGAATGAAATATGACAAGCATTTCTTTCGTATAAGATGTGCACCTTTTGAATATTACTTAAGAAATCCTTACACAGCACAAGGACATAAATATATTCACCTATTAGATATGTGGCGTTTTTGAAATTATGAATTTAAATGCTTTCAGACACAGCACATTCTCTCAGGTGCACTACAGACCTCACTAGATCTTATTTTCTAAAACCTGACCAATTTCACACATTTCCCCTTAGGTATGCAAGGTTGTAATCCTTCGATTAGATAGTCAAAGAATAAGATTACAAAAAACTAGATTTCTCAGACTTTAGTTAGTCTGAATTATGATTATAGCTATATAATCCCAGTCTAGGTTTCCATGGAAATGATGCCTTGATAGAATTCATTCCAGGAGACTGATAGCTTCTTTTAAGTATGATTCAAGTTTTGCAGAGATGCACTCCAGCACAGAGAAGCTGAATAATTCGGTTCATCACCTGCATCTAACAAGCTTTACAGGAGATTTTGTTTTCTATTGTTATATGCTAAACTAATAAATATTTACCATGATGTATGTGACCCTCAGATGCTGGACGGGAGACTGGCAAATGCACATTTTATTCTGGCTGTGACGTTGATGCTATGGAGTTCAGGAAAAGTACGCTCAGTGGATGTAGCAACAGAGGTAATGGAAACTAGCTTAAGGGACCATATATTTTTTATGATCATAAGCCATTTCTACTAATGTCAGAAGCAGATACTGCTGACAAATAGATGCCTTAATAACACAAAACTGATGAAAAAGATATTTTTTTCTACTGTCTTGACCTCACTGTAAATTCAGAGAAATCCAACTGAATGTCAAAATAAATAAATAAATAAATAAATAACCTGGAAGTAATAAGTATTAGCATTCTTTGAACAGAAAAAGCATAAAAGAAAATTCATAATCATTTCAGTCATATTTTTAACTAACTCAATTACATCAAGATGAAGTGCTTTTGTGTGAAATTTGAAGGTGTTATGTGTGAAAATTTGAGTAGCTTTGGCCAAACTTTGTATTATGGTACAAATGTTTTCTTGTTGCCATGACTAAAGCACAAATAAAAAGAAATGTGAGGACATCTCCACACAGAGAAACATTAATTTGGCTTATTTGATCTTATTAGAAAATAGTCCCTGTACTTCTTAAATAACAAATGAGAGCCTGAAATGCATTTTACCAGAGAACAAGTTTTATACGAGTTCTATGATTTTTTTTTCCTGAGGATTAAGAACATCTTAAATTTTTTAATGTTTATTTTCGAGAGAGATAGAGAGACAGAGCATGAGCCAGGGAGGGCAGAGAGAGAGGGAGACACAGAATCTGAAGCAGGCTCCAGGTTTTGAGCTGTTAGCACAGAGCCTGACATGGGGCTCAAACTCACAAACAATGAGATTATGACCTGAGCTGAAGTCAGAGATGTTTGCTTAACTGGCTGAGCCATCCAGGCACCCCATGAATATCTTTAAAAAGGAAGAAAACTCTGTTTTGTATGGGCATCAATTGAAAGAATGATAACATTTTTTTTGGAGGATGCTTTGAGAGATAATAAAAGATTTCCTATCTTTGTCCTTTGAAAGTTTTGTCTCCTGCTCTTTAGAATTTCTTTCTCATAATAGCATCCTTCCCTTCCCCAGTGTCTATGTTGTCAAGCTTTTGTAGGGAAGTGGTAGATGTTGAGATTTTAAGAGGAGTTTAGAACACATTGTGGAGTTTGCAATGCAAATAACAAGAGGTATGAGATATTTCTTATTTTATTTCTACAAGGTGGGAGTGTGTTTGGAATAATTAACTTCATGGCAGTATTCAGGATAGAATAGAAAAGGGAGAGTTAGAGAAGCAGGTTATAAGATGATTAACAATGTACACTAAGCAGTGAAGAGGAGCTGATATAAATCACTACTGATGAGAATACGACAGAGCAAGAGAGGGGTGCCTGGGTGGCTCAGTCCGTTAAGCGTCCAACTGTTGATTTAGGCTCACGTCATGACCTCACTGTCACTGCCATGACGTCACTGAGCCATTGTTGGGCTCTGCACTGGGCATGGAGGCCGCTTAAGATTCTCTCTCTCTGGGAGGGAGGAGGGAAAGAAGGTAGAAAGGGAAGGAAGGAGGGAGGGAGGGAGAAAGGGAGGGAGAGGTTTTTCAGGAAGAACTGTCAGGACTTAGTATAGATTTGGTTGGTTTAAGAAAGAAGAGGCTCAATAGATTGTCAGACTATATGTATTTCACAAGAAAGTTGCTGGGGCCAATGATGAAAAGGCTGGAAAATGCTACTCTTTCATTTTACTGGGGAAAATGAAGAACATAGAGAATGGAGGAAACAATCTAAGAAGAAAGGCAGAAAGTGAAGAAAAAGAATCTTGCCAAGAGCAAGAGTCTGGCACAAGGAAGAATGTGATTAACAGGGGGGCAGGGAGGAGGTCCCTGGAGCTGATTTCTTCCCACAGGGGAATATTCTCACTTTCTTAGAAAAGAAGTAATATCCCCTGGACTCCACAATGACTAGAGACTATTAATAGGAACATTTTTTTAAATGCTGTGATTGGGCTTAGGAAAGGAAAAGACAGGCTTCATAAATGACACCCACACTTCTATGACTTGAATGAAGTGTCAAGTGCCAATACGTGAAACAAACAAATAAGAAATTTCACATGAGAGGACAAAGTCATTGGGATATTTCTGACTCACTGTAAACGCTTATTAACAATGTGGTATTATTGCTTGTGAGAATGCAAAATGGTACAGCCCACTTTGGAAGATAATTTAGTGGCTTCTTACAAAACTAAACATACTCTTATCATATGATCCAGCAATTGTGCTCCTTGGTATTCACCTAAGGAGATAAAAACTTACGTCCACACAAAAACTTGCACACAGATATTTATAGCAACTTATTCATAATTGCCAAAAGTTGGAAACAAACAAGATATTCTTCAAGAAGTGAATGGATAAATAAACTAAGATGCATCCAGACAATGGAATACTGTTCAGTGCTAAAAAAAATAAAATAAAATGAGCTATTAAAAAAAAAACCCAATGTGGTAATAAATCACATGGAAAACGATAGTAAGCTTCCTGAGAGCAGAGACTGGATTTTGTTCATTTTTGTGTCCCCCAGGTCTGATGCAGAAGCTGGTACATAGCGGATGCTTAATAGCTTGAATCAATAAGGTATGAATGAAAGGTAAAAAGAAAACAATGTGAGGTTTGTTTTTTTTTCAAATTTCATTCCATAAACATACAGAAATCTACTGAGTACAAACTATGAGCAAAACACTGACCTAAGCATTGAAAAGAGCAAATAAAAAACTAGTTTAGACACAGTTATTACCCTCAGGTTATTCACAAGTTAATAAGCAATACAAATATATTGTAATCAATCTAACACAGGGAAAATGTCATGCGTACAATGATGAAAGAAGTATAGATAAAGCGCTATGGGAATGATAAGGACGCAGTTGTTACTGGGAAAGAGTCTAAAAGAATGCTCAGTTAATATACTAAATTTTAGAGACAGACCTATAAATTTTTATTTATTTCCTGTGTGGGTGTGTGTTGTTGTTGTTGTCTTAATTGCTTTTGGACATACCTCATCTCTATGCATTTTTGTTCCCAAACGTCTTTCTCTCGGGAGCATAAATCCACAAGAAATCAAGTTTCATGGCAGGCATGTCAGCTAAAGGTAGCAAAAGCCAAAGGCAGATGGTTATACATATTTGAGGTTTCTTTTTCTGAATGAGTGGAATCACCCCCTCCTGCCCTACAGGCTTTTGATTCTGGAGTCATAGATGTGCAGTCACCGCCCACAGTCAGGGAAGAGAAATCAGCCACTAACCTGGCAGCAAAACTCTTGCTTCTTGATGAACTTGTGTCCCTGGAGAATGATGTAATTGAAACAAAGAAGAAAAGGAGCTTCTCTGGTTTTGGGTCTCCCCTGGACAGACTCTCGGCTGGCTCTGTCGATCATAAAGGTAAACAGAGGTAAGTGAACTCTTGAAGAAGGAACATTTTTATTTTTTAATCCTGCCACTCTAACTCCAGAAACAGAATTCTACATAAGAAAAGATGATGAAAACCTTGGAGGTAAACATATTTGTAAACATTAAATGTTTACATTCAGTGTTTTAGCTAAACATTAGCTAAACATTAAATGTTTTCGCTAACTTGTTAGTTTAATAGCATAATTTGGGAAATAACTGTTGAGGAAGTAAAATGACTGCTACAGTATGTATGAATGTTTTTGTCATACTTTCCTAAGGAAGATTTCATTGCGTGCACATGTAAAATAGTTATTATAAGACATTACAGGTTTAGGAGGTGAGGGGGGATCTCTGCTACCAGGGGCATCATTTAACACAAAAGTGTTTTGGTGAAATGTTCCCATTGCTTAAAAGATTAAAGAAAACTCCTCAGCAAACCCTGAAAAGAATTTCATCATCTGGCACCCCACTTTTTCATGCACTCATTTCCATGTCCTTTGCTCCTGTCTTACGTGCTTACTTGGAGTTTTAGGATTTGTCACATTTGTCCATGATTCCACGACTTTGCTGTGCTCCATGACTCAGCATACAGGATGCAATTTGCTGGACTTATGTTCTGAGAGTCTCAGAACTACATGAAGAAATAAAATCACCACTTAGGGGCTGTAATTTATCCTACTATACTTAGAAAATAATCCCTCACCTAGGTTTTGAAATCCAGACCCTATTTTAAATAAACAAATATAAATTAATTCAACTTATGTCCTAAGCATTGTGTTGGGTTCTGATGGAAAAGAGGAGGGAAGTATAGTCTTTTCCCTCAGAGAAATCATATACTAATAAGAAATATGAAAATACTTATAATGAATTATAATGCAAAACAAGAAGAGATATGTTTAGAGACCAATGTATGAAGAAGGCCATGGAAATCCAAGGAATAAGTGAAATTTTAGAGGAGAAAATTTTGTGCCTCTTAATAAATGTTATTTTTTTGATTTCTGGATCTTGCAACATAGTCCAGTAAATAATTGAAAAATCAATATATAGATGTTATATGTAAATATTTAAATATAAATTTATAATAGCATAAACACCATATATACTAAACACATATTGCATCAATACCATAAATACATATAATCCATTTTCAGGCTTCATCTTAACAATATCTTTAGGACGTATTATAAGAGGAGACTATATTGGGAGATATAATCTATCTAACACAGCTCAGCTTGCAAGAAATAAAGGGAAATTGGCAAGTATTTAATACCCATTTGAACAGATTTTCACATATAAAGGCTACAAATAAACTATTATAAGCATTTTAAAAATTAGGGAATATTGTTTCCATGAGCACTTTTGGAGAAGGATACTAAGTGAGTTTCTTTGGACATCTGGAATGACTGGAGAGATATCATAAGAATTGGTGGGACCATAACTGTATAATTTAAGAGAAATGAAGGCTGCAAGGAAAAGAGTGCCATGTGCTATGATTATAGTATGACAATATAGATTCATCAAATATCTAACAATTCAGGAACAGTAGTGAGAGCATATACAATTCAGAATGAATTTTGATTATTTCATGGCTATTAATTGAGAATCAAAGTGATCACTACAAATAGTTACTTGGAAACATGGAGAAGAAGGGGAAAAAAAAGATTACAAACTGAGTTTAATGAATATTTTCCTGAAGAATAAAAGAAAACAAATGAAGAGATCAAGGTAAAAAATAAGAAAGAAATTAAAACTTTCTTATAAAAAAAAGAGAGCATAAAAAATAAGGAGTATTGAAAAACTTTATATAAAATATTGGCATATATAAATACAACATTTACAATATGACAGATTCAAAAAATACTGATTATGTCAATAAATGTCAATAGATGTAACTTTTCTATTAAAATGTGAATGTTTTGGGGGTGCCTGAGCGGCTCAGTCAGTTAAGTGTCCAACTCTTGATTTTGGCTCAGGTCATGATCTCACAGTTCATGAGATCCAGCCCCACCTGGTAGTCTGTGCTTGCAGTGTGGAGCCTGCTTGAGATTCTCTCTCTCCCTCTCTCTATGCCCCTCCCATACTCCCACTTGCTAGCATGCACACACTCTCTCTCTCAAAGTAAATAAATAAGCATTAAAAATAATTAAACAAATAAGTAAAAATGCAAATATTTTCAGATTGGCTGATAAAGGGAAATCCAACCCTTTTCTATATTTAAGATACACAACTAAAAATAAAGATATTTAGAAAGGTTGGCAATAAAAGAATGGAGAAGTTATACCAGGAAAAAATACATTAAAATAAACTAAAATAAAAGAAATAAAAACATAAAGAAATAGATAAAAATTTAAAAAGAGTGTACCAATGTTTATCAAAGATAAACCACAGGGAATGCCAGGAAATAGAAAGAAACATATTAAGAATAGGAGACTTTAATTCATTTCTTAAAATCCAAGGCCGATTATATATTTAAAATGTATAGAAGGCATATACAATATAATCCATAAAATGGAATTTGTAGATCTATTTGGAACTCTGAACTTCAGTAGAAAATATAGCATCTTCTGAAGTGCATATGGAGTATTCAAAAAATTTACCGTATCTGAGGTGACAAACAAACCCTCTAGGAATTCTAAAAACAGTATATTAAAAAAAAAATTCACTGACTGAAACACAGTGTGACTAGAACTTAATAACAAAACTAGAAAAACAAGAAGTCATTTTTACCTAAAAGTATAAACCATGTCATTAAATAACTATTGGGCCAAAGAGGAATACAAAATAAAATTATATGCTTTGTTCAAGATAATAATAATGAAAATGTAATATTAGGGGCACATAAAGCAAATATCAGATAAAAGTCATCATTATACCAATAAAAATTAAAAGTAGAAGTAAAGCAAAATGACACACAAAAACATCTGGAAAGAACAGCAAAGTAAGTCAAGAAAAGCCATGAGAAAAAAAAGCAGAAGGTAAGAATAACGACAAAAGCTGAAATCAATGTTTGTAAAGCAAACCATAGTGTATAAAAAATAAATGTAAAACTGTTTCTTGAGAAAAATACAAGCCACTAGTTAACCTAAGCTAATTAAGAAAAAAGTAGAAAGTAAATTCACAAAATTAGAAGTGACAAGATGGAAACACCAAAACAGAGAATCTTTAAAAAGAGAACTACTGGGGCGCGTGGGTGGCGCAGTCGGTTAAGCGTCCGACTTCAGCCAGGTCACGATCTCACGGTCCGGGAGTTCGAGCCCCGCGTCGGGCTCTGGGCTGATGGCTCGGAGCCTGGAGCCTGTTTCCGATTCTGTGTCTCCCTCTCTCTCTGCCCCTCCCCCGTTCATGCTCTGTCTCTCTCTGTCCCAAAAATAAATAAACGTTGAAAAAAAAAATTAAAAAAGAGAACTACTTTGCTCAACTGAATACAAATAAACTGAAGACTTGGAAAATGGATACAATTTTGGAAAAATATGATTTACAAACATTGACCCCAAAAGAGACAAATAATTCAATTACCATGGAGTTTTTTTTTTTTAATTTTAGAAGAGCTTGCCAAGAGAAAGTAGATCTAGATATTTTCATATGAGAATTTTATCAAATCCTAAGGTATCAGATAATCCCAAGGTTATCTTACCTTTTCAGATCATAATAAAATAAACTTTCTAAGTTCATTTCCTGATACAAATATAATATTGATCCTCAAATAATAAACATTACATTCTTAAAAGGAAATTTTAGATTCATGTCATCTATAAATATCAGTACAAAAACCAGAGATACAAAGTTAATAAGTAGAATCCAAAACTTTAAAAATATAATACATCTAAACCAATTGGGCTTATTCTGGGAAAGTGTCACTCAATATTAGGAATTCTTTTAATGTAATCCATCATATAAATAGAGCAATGGAGAAAAAGCATATGATTATATCCTTAGATGGCAGAAAAGGCATTTGACAAAATCTAGCATTTATTATATTTTTTAAAGTACAACAGAATGAGAACTGACAGATATTTCCTTAACATGGTGTGTGCATATGTGTGTGTGTATATGTGAGTATTTATGTACACCTCAGCCCGAAGCCTCTATCTTACCTAATGGTGACATATATGGGAAGTTTTACTAAAGCAAGGAATAGGAAAACCACACCCATCACTTCTACTATTATTTAGAAATGACTTTAGACAAGAGAAAACATTTAGAGACATAAGAATTGGAAAGAAAAAAGTAAAATTATTTTTATTTACAAATGAGAAACTGGAAAACAAAGATAATCAATGGAAAAACTACCACAACAAAACCCTTTTGATTAAAATGCAAAGTGCATAAATACAGAAAGCTAATAGTACTTCTATATTACCAGCAGAGGTCAGATAGAAGGTAGACCTCATTTATAATTGCATTAAAATAGGAATGTACCTAGGCATACAGTTAGCAAAGAAAGCTCCTTCCTCAGCCATAAAAAAAGAATGAAATCTTGCCATTCGCAATGATGTGGATGGAGCTAGAGAGTATTATGCTGAGCAAAATAAATCAGTCAGAGAAAGATAAATACCATTTGATATCACCCATATGTGGAATTTAAGAAACAAAACAAATGAATGTAGGGGGGAAAAGAGAGAGGGAGAGAAACCAAGAAACAGACTCTTGACTGTAGAGAACAAATTGGTGGTTACCAGGGAGGGGGAAAGCAGTGGGGGGGATGGGTGAAATAGGTGATGGGGATGAAGGAGTATACTTGTTTTGATAAGAACCCGGTGTTGTATGGAAATGCTGAATCACTATATTGTACGCTTGAGACTAATTGTCCCCTATATTTCCACTAACTGGAATTTAAATAAAAATTTTAAAAATGTTCATATACGAGCATATATGAGGAAACCTCTGAGAATAATGCTGAAATGCAAACAGTGGATTGAACAAATGGAGGCTCACACTGTGTTACTGGCATCAAAAGACTCAAAAGCAGAAAAGATGGCAGCTCTTCTTAAGTTAAATTGCAAACTTAACCTAACTGCAATAAAAAATACCATCAGGGTTCTTTTGGATCTAAAGAAATTGATTACAAAATTAATTAGAAAAAAATTAGAAACTAGCATAGACAGAAAAATGCCAAAGAAAGAGGAAAGAAGAGCCCTACTAAATATTTTAATATTTTCCTTTCTTTACAGTAGTATAATAATAGCCCATGGATAGACCAAAGATAAAACCACCACCAAAACAACAAAAACAGAACAGAAATTCAAGAAATAGACACTAACTTTATTTAAAAAGCAGCCTCACATATTACTGAGTGAAAGGATAGATTCTGAATAAACGACTTGGAGATATGGAAAAAAGAGATAAAACTGATCCCTTCTCAAACCATACATTATGATAAATTCTAAAGGAATCAGAAATTTAAGTGAGAAAACAGATGAATCCATATAAGTACTGGAAGCAAACATTGGTGAGTTCTGTTCAGAGATAAAGTGTTCCAAATTCTGATGCAAAATCCAGAAAATCTCAGGAAAAAAAATAAGGAAAAACTAGATACATTTGATGTTTGCATTTTTTTAAGTTTCCATGGCTACAGGTATCATAAAGCAAAGTAAAAAGAAAAATAATAAATTAGAGAAATGCTTATAAGTTACATCAAAGTGTTAACAACTTTATTATATATAAAGAACATTTAAAAATTGAGAGGAAAAAGCACAATGCTCAAGAATGAGGTAAAAATAGTTCCTGAAAAAACAGATGTAAATGATGCAAATCACATGAAAAGATGCCACCCATTATCATAAGAAAAAGGCATATTAAAACTTTACTGATATACTCTTCTTGTGCGTATTAAATTGGCAAAAATCCACTGAAGAGACAGAATAGTTTTGCTTCTAGATCCTCCTAGTAGGTAGATTTTCAGGAAATATGAAAGACAGAGGAATCACTTCAGACACACAACAGGGATGAAAACAGCAAAAGTCAGATTATAGGAAACTGCAAGACAATCCAGTTTCTCTGGTAAATAAATTACATGGTTTTGAAGGAAAAAAAGAGAGACAGAGGTGAAAGAGGATCCTAAAGATTAAAGCAGAATAAGACATTTATTAACCAGTCTCAATTTGGGGGAGTACTGATTCAAATAAATGATTTGTTTAAAAAATAATTTATGTGAGAAACAATTGTGAATGTGAGCAGGCACTACTTGATGATTTTAAGTAATTATTGCATACTTTTCAATATGAAAATGGTACTGCAGTTACATTAAAAGTGAGAGAGATTCTCATTTAAAAATTTGATTGAAAGTATTTATCTTAGAATCACTAAATTCTACTCCTGAAACCAATATTACACTATAAAAAAAGTACTTATTTTGGATTTGCTTCAAACTAGTACAGGAATGAGAACCGAACAGATGAAATGAGATTTGCCTAATTGCTGATTGTTGATTTAGACTGAGAGATACTTGGGAACTTACTATACTATTCTATTTGGCCAATGTCTAAAATATCCCATGATAAATTGAAGGAAAAAAGACTACACAGTGCAAGAAATAGCAGATTATATCTGGCAAAAGAATAAATAAATACATCATATGAGAAGACTAAGGAAATGACTTCAGAATGTCAAAAGAGATAGATAACAGAATGAGAAATTGTAACCTATAAATTAACCTAATGGGAGTGTAGGGGGACAAAATAGAACAGAAACAATCACTATTTAAGGACACGGTGGGTGTTTTTCAAGAATTGTCCAGAAATGCTAAAAAAAAAAAAAAAAAAAAAAAAAGATTTTTCATATTTAGCAATAATAACAAACTTTGAAATAACTAGTACTGCTGTTGTAAGATTAAGTGGATTAAGAACAATTATTCTGTTGAGATTCATGTACGATATGGTTTACAGGCTTGAACATTCAGAGCATGTTCTTGGGAGGGCTCAATAGCATGGTGTGGGCTCAATATCAGATAGAGATAAGGAAGAGGATAAGAAATGAAATTGGGAAAGAGATTTGGGGCTACTCAGGGATGCTGTGTTCAAAATGTAATGCAAAACCCATATAAACTTATAAGGTATCTCTGAAGCTAGATTGTGAAGGTCTTATCCACTGAAAGCCAGAAAGGATTTTAGCAACTGATGATCTTATGTGGTCAAAAATCATAATTATCTATTTTCTTTTTTTCTACCTTTCTCTTCACTTCTAACTACTTCCAGATGTTGGAAATGGGTTAAGTAGAATACATTTGTACGAGAGTTTCCCCATGAACTTGAAAAGTTGAGGATCTCCCTTAATCTAGACAATTTTACCTTGTTTCATATCTGGAATTAAAATCAGAGACAAGACTTTTCTCTATTCTATGGCATAGCAACAAAGGTGACCTTCAATGTCAGGAGTGTTTTATGTAGAATTTATTTAGGGGGCGCCTGGGTGGCTCAGTCGGTTAAGTGTACGTCTGACTTCCGCTCAAGTCATGATCTCCTAGTTCACAAGTTCAAGTTCCACATCGGGCTCTGTACTGACAGCTTGGATCCTGGAGCCTGCTTCAGATTCTGTGTCTCCCTCTCTCTCTACCCCACCCCCACTCATGTTCTCTTTCTCTCTCTCAAAAATAAACATTAGAAAATTTAAAAAAAATTATTTAGAATGACCTATACACATTAACAATTTTCCTATAGATGTAATTTATTTATGCATTTTATAATTTTTTTCAATAGTTGATGTCTTAGTCTTTCAAATGAAATTCAAAAGGCACATCTTGTGAGGTTTTTTCAGGATTTATTTTTTTAGTAGGAATTCCTGCTCTTAGTCTCAAAGTAAATATTAAATTTGTCTTATATATTAGAACGGTGGAAAATAATGGGAAATAAGTAATAGCTCACGCATAAAATATTTATCTACACCTTCTTAAATTTTAAAGGAAAAATAATTTTAGATTTTTTCAAAGTGTAATGATAACTGAAGATTAAAGATTAAAATTTTCAATCATCTGGGGTGCCTGGTTCAGTCAGTTAAGTGTCTAACTTTGGCTCAGGTCGTGATCTCACGCTTGGTTCATGAGTTCAAGCCCCACGTGGGGCTCTCTGCTGTCAGCACAGCACTACTTGAAATGATTGTATCCCTCTCTTTTGCCCCTCCTCTGCTCGTGCTCTCACTTTCGAAAATAAATAAGCATTTAAAAAGTAAAATAAAATAAATTTTTCAATCATCCATTATGAAAATCATTGTTATCATTGAAATATGTATAATAAAGTGACAGGGAAAAATGAATATTTTCACATATTTAGTATAAAAAGGCACAGTTCAGAGTTTTGCAACTATTTTATAAAAAGAAAATCCATAAAAATTATAGTAATTTTGCTTGGGAGGCCACATATAAGGTTAATTGCTGGTCTTTTGTTGTGTTTGATGCAATAGCTTTGGTCCATTAATCCAAGTAGATTTAACCACTTCCTTATTTATTTTTGAAGCTTTCACAAGATTGTGAATTAGCATATTATTTTAACACACTTTCTTGTTGCTTATAAACCCCTCTGGTTTTCATGTGTATGTATCAAGATTCTTTTCTCTCAAGCATGCATTCTCTACCTTCTCATGTTCACCCAGAGAAGGACATAGGTATGAGATCTATTTTCATACGGTAGCCCCAAGATTTCATTCATTACTTAATCCAGAGATTCATAAACTTTTTTGGGTGATGGGCCACTTTGGTAGTTTGGTGAAACCTATGGACACCTTCTCAGAATATTGTTTTTAAGTGGATAGTATTTGTAAGAGTTCAAAGGTTACTATACATAGAAACAGAATTACCAGAAAAATGTAAAAGTAATTAGTAATATAACAACATATAGGCTTATTTGTTAACATATAAAATAAGTTGCTTTAGAGAAAAGTCTAAAAAACAACAATCATTTCAAGTAGTGCTGAACATAAAAGCAATTTCAAAGTTTCTACAATGGCTGAAGTATGATCTGAATGTATCTGTGATTTCTATTTGTGACAAAGGTCTAGGTATTGTGATTTGTTCCCTGCATTCTTATTCATATTTTTTTTCAACGTTTTTTATTTATTTTTGGGACAGAGAGAGACAGAGCATGATCGGGGGAGGGGCAGAGAGAGAGAGGGAGACACAGAATGGGAAGCAGGCTCCAGGCTCTGAGCCATCAGCCCAGAGCCTGACGCGGGGCTCGAACTCACGGACCGCGAGATCGTGACCTGGCTGAAGTCGGACGCTTAACCGACTGCGCCACCCAGGCGCCCCAGAGTGTAATGAAACTGAAGATGTAACATTTTCCAGCATCTATGGATCCCTGAATTATATTGGTGTATGACTCCATATTTAAAAACTGACTTTCAGGCATATGACATGTATTACTTTATTCTCAATTATTGTAAAATATTTATAAAAGAAAAGTTTTAAATCCTGCTTATGAAAAACTTCATAAGAGATGGAAATGGAAGGATAAATTAATGATTGGGGGGAAACAAAAACAATCAGGAAAAGTCAAACAGAACAATGTCTATGTCAGATCATATTAAAATGAAGCAAAGAAACTATTGGTTCTATTTTGTATGATGCTTAACTTTTTTTCCACCTCAACTTGACACCAGCTTCATTTTCAGATAGATGTGCAAATTACTTTAATTCTCAGGGCAAAGTTAATTATGCTTTGAAGACCAAAGTATTTTCCTAATTCAGTTCATTTGCTTAAAGCCTGAAGTTAATGAATGGTTTTCTCATTTATGCAAGTAAAACAAAGCAGCTATGATTATATCCCTGGCAAAATAGCATCTACTGTCTGACCCTTTAATAGAAGATATACTAAAATTGGCCTGGAATTTCTCTAAATTCCTCACTCCTTCACACAATGCTGAGAATACCTTGTGGGGGAAAAAAAAACAATACTAATACTCTGCATTTACTTATTATAAACATTTTTACAACTGTTATTGCTTGAATTCTCTCATTAATATTTTGAGGTCAGCAAAGCAAATAATGTTATTGGGTCAGTCAGGGTTTCTGGAGGAAACAGGCAGCATATGTAAAGTAGGAAAATTGAAGGGTTTGCTCACAAGACTTTTTACAAAAGACTGAGTATAGGGGAATCATAATGGATTTATACACTGGTCTGAAGACCATACAGATGGGTTGAAAGAATCAGTGACCTTCAGTCAGAGGAAAGTGACCTTGCAAGGCAGGGGAAATTATCCTGACCTCACTTCCAGTCTCTTTACAACACTACCCATTGCCTACCCCAAACCAAACCCAGAGAGCAAAGGAATTTTTATGTGATCCAAAGAGGTTAACCTCCCAGACTGGATGTCAAACGAGACAAGGCAGAGATTGACTCTGGCAAGCAGACAGAAGATACCCAGCGTAATTATACACATTGTACAGATCCAGGTCAATAAACTTTGCTCCAGTACACTGCTATTATAAACACTTAATTCAAAGAGAAGGACTCCATGGGACAAACTCAGAAAAAACATTTTCATTCCCACCCACATGCACCCACCACCCATTCAGTAGGAGTTGTTTCGTACCACTTGGATAAAAACAAAGGCAGTGCTACAACTCTACTGGTCCCAATGAAATAATAAAAACCCCCCTGGTTACTTTTATTAGAAAAACAACCATATTTCAGTCATTTAAATAACTATTCTTATGTCTTAGCCTGAATTATAAATATGATTGAAGTTTCTCCTGTCCCCAGCTTAGGCCCCATTCATGCTGTAAAGCTGCAGTGGGAAGGGGGTTGCTCGTCATCAGTTTATCCTCACCCCTTCCCCTGCTACAGTGGACTGCCTTCTGCCTCCCCAGTCTTAGGGATGGCAATACAGAGAGATAAAGAAAAATCTGATGTGACTGATACTATCATGACCTGGCTTTATTACTCTCTGGCCTCAGTAAATGCTCAAAGTTGATTTTTGTTAGGTCATCACTTAACTCCCTCTGGGACCATTGATATAGACACCCTTGCTTCCTGCAATGTCTCTCCCCAGGCAGGCCAGTTTGCCCCTCATCCTCATTGTCCTTTTTCAGCCTCTTCATTTAACACCACCACCAGTCTCCTACTGAGGTCGCCTGACCCATCACCTCTGGCAGCAAGCCCCTCAGGGAATATGCCTCTTATAATTAACCTTGGCCAACTCTACCCACTACTTTCTCTGCGTCTCCACCACAGAAAACCCATGCCCTTGATTCCAGTCACTGAAACTGAAGCTGTCCTTATAGAACCATCTCTTCATTTCTGCCTAGAGCAAACTGTCACAGAGTCTTGCTCTTTAGATTTCACTGACATCGTTCTCTCAGGCCTGCCTGCTTCCACGGGCTTATGTCAAGCTGTCTAAGTTGCTTTCTTGAAGCCTTCCCTCTATAAGAGGAGGGAAAAAAACACTGTTCTCCAATAACTCACTCCACAGAAATTCTCCTTCCTCACCTGTTCTATCTCAGTCCTTTTATTGGATTCAAGTTGGGAAAATCAGTTTGTAGGAAACCCCTTTACAAATACTGCATGAGTCTAGCATTTCACTTTGGAATGCAAGAGGAAATACTTGCCACCTACTTCTGTTTTTCCCTCAGCTTTTTGAGGCCACTGCTGAAACTGAGATAGAAAAAAAAATTTAACATTCTGGTATATGTTGGGTTTTTTCCAACCCCTATAATACCCTAAGAAGATATTATTATCCCCATTTTCTTTGCATATTTTCAGGGAGACAAAATGATTTTCCTGAGATTACCAGCTGGAACACTAGATTGTTTAACTCCAAGTCTAATGAATTTCTAGGTAAGCAGCAGCTTCTGATGAAGAAATTGAATTTCTGCATGAAAAAAGCACATTTCCAAGGCCTAGAACAGCAAGGTTCACTTACAATGTACACATTAAATAAATAGTTTTAGAAAAATTTTGCCAATGATATATGAGTTTCTATCCTGAGCCAGACATAAAATCAGACTATGGTTGAGAATAGCAACTGTGGTTTCATTTTGTCAGATACGGTTGCCTTTCTTGATGATAGTCCCAAAGATTAAAGATAAACATCCTAAC
Source organism: Herpailurus yagouaroundi (assembly GCF_014898765.1). NCBI lineage: Eukaryota > Metazoa > Chordata > Mammalia > Carnivora > Felidae > Herpailurus > Herpailurus yagouaroundi. Next base: position 82,492,279 of record NW_024412400.1, read on the forward strand.
ACTTCATTTTCCTTCCTAATTAATTGCAAAACAGTACTACAGACCTAGGCCAACCTAGATCTCATAATTTTTGCTATTTCTTTCCAGCTCTTATTTGGTGATGCCCAAAGAAGGTAATTCAAAATGGGCTCCATTTCAGAGTGAGAAACACAGGAAAATGATGCAGAGTATGGTGCCCTATTTGCATGCTTCCTTCCTCCTAATTGAAAAGCCTGGCTATACAATAGGAAATGCTCTTGTCAAAATGATCTGGGGCCATTTTCCTCATAACTGTTATATCACTGCAGCTCAACACCACAGATTGAGACAGTCCCTTTGGCCTTTGCTCCCTAGTCTAACTCATATATTTAAAATATTTTCTCCGAAGTGCCAATAATTGATTCTATGTATAGATTTTGATATGTATATCACCCACTCTCCCCAAGAAAGAGAATCCTAGAACACATTTTTGTGTAAACCTATTTGCTGGGTTGAAGTTCCAAAAGCTTCATTAGACCCTCAGAGAGGTTCGTTAGCCAAGCAAATGAAGGTCCTCTCTGCCTTGGCCTAGTACTTTACAGCAGTTTCCAAATCAAGCATGCCTGTGTTACTTTACAGTGACTTCAGTCTTATTTATTCCAGTGCTCATGGTGTGTTTCCGAACACCTCTTCATACGCCCATTCCCTGGGATAATACTTCGAAGGTGACATTATGTGTAGTCAGTGCCATCATCATAAATTTAACGGAATCCATTTAAAATTGAATTACCACTTTGAAATAGAATTCCAAAAGTCATACATCAACTTTCTGCTAAGCAAAGTAGCACCTTCTTCCATCCTCCTAAACATATCCCATTTATTAAGCCTCAGATTTCCATGTAGAGGACTCTAGTTAAGGAAACACTGGCTTCTTGTCCCCCCCCCCCCCCTTGATCCACTGCTTCCAGAAGAGAAAGTAGCCATTTACCTAATAGGCCAATTTTGGAGGAGGAATTGAGAATGTTCAGTTAATCCCCTTTCTTCCTGTTGTAACTAGATAACCATGACTAGTTATATAAATCTGTCGGATCCAAGGAGGAAATAAATATAAAGAAGCCCTTTCACAAGCAGGTATAAAGGCACATCCTATATTCAGCTTGATCACTGGTACAAATGACATTTTGAAATCCATGCATTGATCATATCTTATTTCTCTATTATTTCTGAATGTGGACTCCGGATGTTATGTATTAGCCCCTAAAAGCTACATCATCATTCACTGGTTGTGGTCCTTCATCCTAATATTCTGGAATCTGAATTTAAAAGACCAATTGCCTGTTTTAAACATGACTCTGTGGACGTTGATGATTTCCCTTTTCATTCTTTACAAGGCTTCGCCGAGTCCTTCATTTCAGTCTGTCCTCCCACATCAGGCCTTCCAAGTTTGTATAGTTATATATGTCCCCCTATAATCATTTCTATTTACGTATGTACATATGTAATTTCTAACCCCAATGTAGGGCTCAGACTCATGACCTTGAAATCAAGAGTGGCATGCTTTTCTGACTGAGTCAGCCAGGCACCCCCTCCTATAGTAATTTATTAATCCTATACCTTAATTTTAAATTGTGATAGCCAAGATTGCAGAATTCAGGGGCCACCGTTTGTTTATTGTCTCCACGTGCTCTGTAAATTGTCCTGGAACCCCTAAATTGGATGTGATCTCTTGTAGAATGCCAAAGCACTTTGAATCTCACTGTAAGATTTCTGTTGCTATGCAGACAAGTTGCCCAAAACATAGCAGCTTAAGGCATTCATAAACATTTATGTTCTTGCATAGTTTCTGTGCATCAGAAATCTAGAAAAATTTGCCTGAATGCATCTGGTTCAAGGTCTCTCCAAAGGTTACAGTGAAGAAGTTGGCCAGGGCTGCAATCATCTGGAGGCTATACCACAGCTGGATTATCCATTTCCAAAAGGACCCACTCAACATGGCTGGTGGCAGGAAGTCTTAGTTCCTCACTGGTGGTTGGCAGTAGGCTTTAGTTCATTGCCACATAAACCTTTCTATAGAGCTGTCTGAGTCCTTAGGAAATGGCAGATGACTTCCCTAGTGTGAGAGCCAACAAAGCAGGGCAGAAGCTATAATATTTTTATGATGTAGCTTTGGATGTCACACATTAATCACAATATGCTGTTGGTTACAGAAATCAACCCTTCTCAGTATGGAAGGAGATGGCATTATGGTAGTATTATTGGGGTTCATGTTGGAGCTTGGCTACTATATTCATCTAAACTTTATAATGTAGTAATTTCATTCTATGTTTTACTAATCTAAATTACTGAACTATTTAAAAGAACATCCCCTGTTAGCCATTACTATATCCTTCCTTTTTGCATATTACTCAAAGTTGCTGGAGTGGCATGTACTTCTTTATAGGGCCTAGCATTTTGTTTTGCTTTTAAGATGTACCAGTTAATCAGGGGCACCTGGGTGGCTCAGTCAGTTAAGCATCCAACTTCAGGTCAGGTCATGATCTTGCAGTTAGTGAGTTTGAGCTCTGCGTTGGGCTCTGTGGTGACAACTCACATCCTGGAGCCTGCTTCAGCTTCTTTGTCTCCCTCTCCCTCTCTCTCCCTCTCTCCCTGTCTCTCTTTCTTTCTGCCCCTTCCCCTCTCACATTCTGTCTCTGTCTCTGTCTCTCTCTCTCTCTCTCTCACTCTCTCACAAATAAACATATAAAAAATAAAAATAAATAAATAAAAAGATATATCAGCAAATCAGACTGTTGTTTTTAGGGATCATTCTCCACACTCTGATTCTTGTTTCTTTTCTTGAGACTCAAAATCATAAGCAGGATCAGTAAATGCTGTCAACAATTGGGGGAAAATGTTTAAGTTCACATGAAACAACTATGAAAGTCAATGAAGTTCCAGTTCACAAAATAAGCCTTAAAATTTTAAGGCCTTGGTTATCAAATGGAACACATTTTCCTACCATGATGTAATTAAATAACAATAGGATAACCAAAAATGAAGGTGCAAACCTGAGGCTATGAGAATAGCCTTATCTGATCACCAATTTCATGAGAATAGCATTATCTGATCACCAATACACATATGGAGAGAACAAAAAAAAAATTATAGGACAACCTCATTAATGACTGTAGATACAAATTTCTACCAAAAAATTCAGCAAAACAATCCCAGTAATGTATTAAAAAGACAATACAGCATTGTCATGTTGGGTTCATCATAAAAATACAATGTAAGGTTGATTTGCTTTGGGAAGACAATTAACACAGTTAATAGGGGTGCCTTGGTGGCTCAGTTCAGCGACTGGCTCTTGATTTCAGCTCAGGTCATGATCCTGGAGCCATGGGATCAAGCCCCATGTAGGGTTCCACACTGAGCATGGAACCTTCTTAAGATTCATTCTCTCTCTCTCTCTCTTTCTCTCTCTCTCTCAAAACAAACAAACAAACAAAGAAACCAACAAAAAATAGTTAACAGATTGAAGAGGGAAAGCCACATCACCCAATAGGTGCATGAAAACACTTAATGAAAGTAAACATCTATTCATGATCAAAATCACTGGTAAACTGATAATAGAAATAGAAGGAAACTTTTTAACCAAGTAAGGGACACCTGTTGAAAAACCTACAGCACATATTTTTATATGGTGTCACAACAACAATTCCAATAAACATGAAACGTCTTTATGGAGAAAATTAAAAAATTATTGAGAAGGCATGAGAGATAACCTTAGTAAAAGATTTTAGATAGTAAGATTCAATATCATAAAAATTTTAATTCTCTCCAAACTTATTTATACCTTAGATGCAATAAAATTCTAGGTAAAACTGCAAAAGAAATTTCCATGAAACTTAAGCTGAATCTAACACTTATAAATAATTGGTCATGAATAAAAAAAAATGACCTTTGTCTCCTTCCATAAATAAAAAATAATTTCAAAAGCATTAAAAACATGAATGTGAAAGAACTACAAAAAGATTGTAGGATGAAATAGGAGAATACCTTCATAACATTAGAGTGGAGTCATTAATAAAAAGTAAAAATCTTGATAAATTTAAAAACAACATTAAAGATTTTCATAAAAGACACAATAAAGACTAACCACAATTGAGAAAGGATATTTGCATCTGACAAAATCTAATATTCTGAGTAGTTGTAACCCTCCTACAAATCAGTATTTAAAAGAAAAACTAACCAATAGGAAACAGGCAACAGACTTGAACAGACACTTCCAAGAAATCCAAATAGCCAATAAACAAATGAAAAGGCAAGAAACTTATTCAAAGGAAGCAAATTAAAACCACAATGAGATATAATTACAAATACATCAGAATGGCAAAACTGAAAGTCTGACAATGCAAGGGTTGGCCTAGATTTGAAACAATATGAACTGTCATACATGGCTCTTAGGTATGTAAATTGCTATAACAACTTTGGAACAGTCTGGTACTATGTAATATAATTAAGTACAGGCACAGCTGACAATTCTACTTCTAAAAATATACTTAGAGAAATCCTTAAGTGTACATTAAAGTCATCTATAAGAAAATTTTCAGCTGACTAGTACATAATGACAAAAAAGAACATAACTCAATTTTCTGTCTATGATAGAAAATCTAAATAAACTGTTGTATATATTAATTAGTATAATAAAATATTATACAATAGTGAAAATAAACTGCATGTATCAACATGGACAAATATTAAAACACAAAATATTTGCTGAAGGAAGAAGAATTCATATGTTATTTCTTTAAATAAAATTTTAGAACCATCCTCACTAAACAAGAGAGTTTTGAATAACACATACAGATTATAAGGAAAAGTAAGAGAATTATTAGACCAAAATTCAGTCTATAGATTACCTCTGGGACTGAACCATGAAAGATATTCCGTGTGGAAGCAGGAACACTGGGGAATTCAAGAGCCGGTTATATTGTTTCTTAATTTGGTGCCAACAGGAATGTTCATTTTATTTTTCTTTAAACTGAACATAGATAAATTTATAGACTATTTTGTATGTGTGAAGTTATTCGCAATAAAAAGTTTAAATACAAGTTTTCTAACTGCTGTTTTAGAGTGTAAAAAATTTTTCAGAAAGTGAATTATCAAAGAATGTAAATGTTTAACAAATCCTATTTTATACAGGAAGTATATTTCAATGTGAAGTTTAGGTTGTATTTAAAATGACCAATCCATTCTTTTTGTATTAGTTTGGCAGGTATTTTGTATCCTTAAACTATTTCAGAATCTTTTAGAATGGAAAAAGGTAGATTAGATAAACCATGTCATACCATTATTTTGTCACAAGAGGGACTAGGTAGTCAGAAAGTACAGTTTCCCCTTTCGTCTTAAGAACACTTATTTCACTATCTTACTATTTATGTTTTACACACTGTTTGTTCCTGTAAGTGTATGTGTCATAGAGTGTAGTACTTGGACATATTTTTCTTATCAGCAAAAATGTTAAGATAAATACTAGCTTGCCATTTTACTTCTAAATGGATGGAGACTGTGTAGAAATTACTTAACTTACTGAGCTATGATCATGTTGTTGGTTTATCTGCTTTATGGGAATAATTGTTTTCATTTGTATTATTGCCAAAAACTGTAAATATTGCATGGTTTTTCATATATATTTCTTTTTTTTATTTATATATGAAATTTATTGTCAAATTGGTTTCCATACAACACCCAGTGCTCATCCCAAAAGGTGCCCTCCTCAATACCCATCACCCACCCTCTCCTCCCTCCCACCCCCCATCAACCCGTAGCAATCTCTTACTCAACACATCCCCAAAGGCAAGGGAATTAAAAGCAAAAGTGAATTACTGGGACCTTATGAAGATAAAAAGCTTCTGCACAGCAAAGGAAACAACCAACAAAACTAAAAGGCAACCAACGGAATGGGAAAAGATATTTGCAAATGACATATCGGACAGAGGGCTAGTATCCAAAATGTATAAAGAGCTCACCATATATATTTCTTTTATTTATTTTTCTTATTTGATTTCAAGGTACATGTGAGCATTTGAAACGTATCCCAAATTTTAGAAAATGAATCAAAGTAATTACAGATCTCTGGCTAGAACAAAAACATTCTTATACTCTTGGCCAGGGGTTTTCAAACTCTGCTCTAAGCAGCCTTACGTGGTTCTGGAAGCTCTTTCAGGGGCCACCATATATGGAGAAGGGGCACTTCTTTACTGAGAGTGTTCTTCACTTAACATTCTAGGCATTGATCTCTTTTATAAAGCTTTTATTTGTAGAAATGGTAAACTACAAATTGTTGGAAAACCAGTGGGCAGGACTTGTAGGAAAGAATAGTAGAATCACTTAAAATGTGTAAAATGATTTCAGGTGTGTTACCTCATTAGCTTTTTTCAAGTAAAATGTGAGCTTTAACAGCTAATGCATGTCATATTCACCACTCTATCCCCAGTGCAGAGAACAAATACAAATGGTTGTGCATAAATCAATAAAATATTACTTAACAAGTAAATATGTTAAATAAATAACCAGGCTGGGAAGATAGAGCAAGAAGTATCTAAATTTTATCAAAAAGGAAAGACAAGCTCAGAATGACAACAGTCTTACAAATGCTCACACCATCAATAAGTAGAAGAATCAAATAGAATCTGAGTCTTTCATGTCCTGGTTGCTAATCAAATCTTGGGAAAAGGGTGGAAGGAAAGCATATGGAATGAGGAAAGAAGGAAGGAAAAAAAATATTTTGCTTTCCACCATTCTACAGCTGCCTCCTATTTGCTTGAGCAGAAAAAGATCAACTGTGGTAAAGAAAGAAAAAAAATCCTCTTTACATTTATTGGACCTTTATTTTTGAAAAAAAATGCCTTGGTACTATGAACCAATAAATGTTCTGTTCTAATTTATAATGATGCATAGAACGTCATGTTTTCTTTTAAAAAAGCAGAAGCAGGGCACCTGGGTGGCTCAGTCGGTTAAGCTTCCAGACCTTGATTTCCACTCAGGTCATGATCTCACTCTTCGTAAGATAGAACCCCACAATGGACTCCTCTCCCTGCTCATGCGCGACTCTCTCTCTCTCTCTTTCAAAATAAATAAATTTTTAAAAATAAATTAAAAAATTAAAAAGCAGAAGTGTTACTTTTCCTGCCACCATCCATCCCACAGGTGCTCTGGGAGGTCAGTTCACATGTGTGGCACTACTCTTTTTCCCAGCTGTCGTTTCCTTCCCCTTCTCAACCAGTCCTTTAAACACCTGGAAGGGGTTGGTTTCTCACTTCCTCTTCTTATTTGTCTGCGACTTCTGAGCACTCTCCTTGACCCTGAGATGGCTTCTCTCTTACCCTTTTCCTGGAGTTATGGTAGGGTAGTCAGTAAAAGAACTGACGAGTTCAAAGAGTAAAAATTGCATCAGTCTAATTGTTTTATATATATATAAACAAATTGCCTTTAGACATAACTCTAAATCAGACAAACATATTCCTATTTTATTGCTATGGTAATGACTTACCTTAAACTTCTGGATTTAAAACAACACAAATTTATTATCTTATAATTCTATAGGTCAGAAGTCCTATACAACAGTCCCCATATGTCATTCTATACCACTTTTCTCTGTCTCCTTTTCAGTTAAGTGTAGCCATATGATTGCTAGCCACTGTGTAGCCTCTCAATCTCTCCCTGATAGCTTCTCTGTGCTCTCTTTTGCCCAATCTGCCAGCTGGATACAGAAGTCAAGAGGTCAGCAGTCCACACTCCTTGGAGACGATAGTGGAGAATTCATTTCCTGCTTATTCAGGTTGTTGGCAGAATTCAGTTCATTTTGGTTGTAGGACTGAGGTTCTCATTTTCTTCTGAGAACTTCTAAAGGTCACAGCATTCCTTGATTCTTGATCCTTTCCTTCATCATCAATGCCAGGAGTGGTGGGTTAAGTCCTTCTCAGTTTGCAGCCCTCTGACCCACTCTTCTTCAATCATCTTCCACTTTTAAGGAGGCTAGACCACATTGGGCCTACCCAGAAAATCCAGAATAATTCTCTCATCTCAAGGTCCTTATTAATCATATCTGCAAAGTCTCTGTTGCTATGTAAGGTGACATAGATTCTGTGGGTTATGGTGTGAACATCTTTGAGAAGGTCTTGTTCTTACTACCACAAGGAAAATAATTGCTTAAAATAAAAGTCTATAAATTTACTTATATGAATAACACAAAATAAAAAAGAGACATTTTCTTTTTTCAACAGTAATTATTTATAATTACATCAGAATACCTAAAGTACAGCTGATATACATAATTTCCCTATGATGCTTTATCATTAATTTTATGCTAATTTGACAGATAACATGTTTCCTCATTGATTAGCAAGTCAAAAAATACGTAGCCAATGTAGTGTCAAGAAATCCAGAAGTACAAATGATAGACACCTCTTAAGAAGGTATGTTTAAAAATATTTTTTAATGTTTATTATTTTTGAGAGAGAGAATGAGTGGGGAGGAGGCAGAGGGAGGGAGACACAGAATCTGAAGCAGGCTCCAGGCTCTGAGCTGCCAGCACAGATCCTGACGTGGGGTTGGAACTCACTAACTGTGAGATCATAACGTGATCTGAAGTCGAACACTAAACCAACTGAGCCACCCAGAAGTCCCTTAAGAAGGTATGTTTTTTAGAAATCTGAAGAATAGAGGCAGAGGTATGTCTAGGTTAAGGATAAGCACTAAATATGTTTTTTTCAGCTTTCTCCCCACTGAGCAAACTGTTGTCTAGCAGACAGCCTTATAAAGATCATACAAACAATGCTACCTGCATTGACTAGCAAAACTAAGGGCCAACTTGGAAATGAAGATGAATGTTAATCAACAGAAAAGAAGGCTGAGTTAGGTAAAAACAAAACAAAAAAAAAACATAACATAGCGTCATTCTTACAATATCATTTGAGAATAGATCCCTATCAGGTTCAATGTCCATTTTTATCATCTTTGTCTACACAGTACAAAGCATAGTACCTGGTTTCTACAAAGCATTAGGTAAATATTAATTACCACCAAATTTATTGTTTTAATTACAATCAAGCAGTGTTTATACAATGTTCTATATGTAAGACACAGCAATAAAAATCCCCTGTGTTTCCATTATTCTCTATACTTTTCAGAGTTTTTAAATAAATTATTTACCTAATAGTGATATGAGGAATGCTGATAAGGTAAAAATTTGGCATCAATAAAAATGAGAGATTTTTCTTCTTATTTTTATTAAATCATTACCCATCTGTGAGTACTTAGTTATAGGTTTTTGAAAGCAAAGGCTGTGTCTGATTTATCAATCCCAAGACAGCCAGAAAAATAACTTTATATATAGTAGTTACATGATCAATGATAATAGGAAAAAATAATAGATATTGAAATTTTCATTAATTTTTGGTGTTTAAATTGTGTAGTATATATTGACAATATAATGCAAATAATTAGAATAGAAGCTGTTCAAAATGTTCTGAACAAATCTTTTTAACTCTTTAAGCTGTTGAAAATTGGTTAAGTTGTCTCTATCTTCATTAGGAAGGCTCAAAACTTCTCACGGCTCCATGGCCAGTGAAAGTCATGTACTGAGCATTCTGAGACCTCCCCATTAGGATTTTGATTTGATAGAACTAAAGCATGGCAATAACAAATCAAATTAAGATGTTTCTTCTTTCTAAAGAGAGAATTGATAGGACATACAAGCTAGAAGGTCTCTTGTAGGATTTTTAAACTTTATTTTAAATTTTTTATCTATTTATTTATTTATATTAATATGTATTTTTGGAGAGACAGAGTGTGAGTGGGGAAGGGACAGAGAGAGGAAGAGGGAGACACAGAATCTGAAACAGGCTCCAGGCTCTGAGCTGTCAGCACAGAGCCCAATACAGGGCTCAAACTCGGGAACGGCAAGATCATGCCCTAGGCTGAAGTCGGACACTTAAGCAACTGAGCCACCCAGGTGCCCCTAAACTTTATTGTAATAATGAAGCTTTTTTTTTTTCAAACAGTATTTGGCACAGAGACTATGTAACAGACATAGACCATTGTGTACCAAGTGTATCTGGGTAAAATCTGAGGGAAGACAAGAGAGATGCACTTCACATTCAATGTTGGCATCAGCACTTTTTCCTCTCCCACTACCATTTTTCCCTTGAAGAACCATTTTAAGGCAGAGATTGGGGAAAACCACTGACAGACTTCAATCTTCTTCTATTATCAAATGAATACACCAAGATTTGAAGAGAGGAAGGGACTTAACCAAGCTAAACGCCTAGCAAATTGATATGCTAATAAGACCCAACTCTCAACTGCACTGTTTGGTTTGGATAAGTCATTTAATTTCTCTAAGCTTCTGATTCCTCAGATGTGACATGGAGGTAGGTATACCCACTTTAACAGATGTTGAAAGGATAAGAGATAGTGTCTGGCATATAGTGGGCACTGATGAAAGGTAACTATCATATATATGCCCACTCCCAAAGACAGTGCCCAGATCTGCAAGAAATAAAGAAGCAAAAGTCATTAATTAATAACTTGGACTTCAGCTTAGAAATGTTCTACGTGGTTTATTACAGGAAAGTAGTAGATCATCCAAAAAGGCGATTTGGTATCCCTGTGGATCGGATTGGTGGAAACCGTCTCTCAAATTCCAGAGGCTAATTGATTCCAACTGTGAGTACCATTTGACAAAGTAACAATATATGCAGGCTTCTGATTAATGTTTTGCCATGGGCTAATTGATTCAGTTGATTTATAAATTGCCCTTTTGATTTCCTAGGTTATAAAATAACTTTTTCAACATTTCTGTACTCAATAATATATTGATGCTAAATAACTTAAATGACATTAAAGAAGCAAAAGAATGTCCGAGATATATTTCACCAAAAAAAAAAAAAGATTCAGTTATTCTCCCAGATTCTTAAATAACTATTGAGTATTAATATATGAACAATGGTTAAAATTCTAATTGATGTAATAAATCACCTTCACATGTACATAACTGTGTGCTAATCCCTCTATTATGAAGAAGACACATTTCAGTGACACATACCATTTTGTTGCTGATAACTACATTCCCAGAATTATGATAACATGGAACATAGGAGAGCGAATGATGTAGCAGAAAGAGTATAGGCACGGAATCAGAACACCTAATCAAAATCCTGGTTCTGTCATCATTCATTATCTTGTTTCCATGAAGATACCTTATTTCTCTATGTCTTGTACACTTACATAATAACACGGTGATTGTATTGTGATACATAGTGTGGTGTTGTGAATATTAAATTAGATGCATATAGTAGTCTAGAATGTATTGGACACATAGTACATGCAAGTGATAACATCTTAGATTATAGTTCTGAAAATTTACTCTGCACTAGACCCTATACTTAGTGCTGTCCACACATAGCTTCATTTAATCATCATGTTCCATAAAGTAGGTCCTATTACTCTCTCCAGTGCCTTGAGAAACAGTACAGTATAAGGGGTAAAACTGCCAGCTAGAGAGGTCAGTTTTGTAGTCAAATCCTAATTCATCTGTTAGCTGTGGGATCTTGTTGAAATTCTGAAATCCCCCTCCGTAAAATGAGGATAATAATAAGTTCTATCACATTACATTGTGCAGAGGACTAAATCTGATATACAATATACATTTAGAATAGCATCTGACATGTAGTAGTCAATAATAACAATTATTATTTTATTATACAAATAAGTAAAAAGCTTAGATAAATTAATTAATTCACAATGCCGTATAGCTAGTAAGTGATGTAAGTAGAATTCAAATCCAGAAAACTTAAATTCTAAGCTTATATTTTAATAAGTATATTCGGTCATACATATTAGATGTTTTAAACAGTAAATTTTATTTTATTTTTTTTTATTTTTTTATTTTTTTTATATATGAAATTTATTGTCAAATTGGTTTCCATACAACACCCAGTGCTCATCCCAAAAGGTGCCCTCCTCAATACCCATCACCCACCCTCTCCTCCCTCCCACCCCCCATCAACCCTCAGTTTGTTCTCAGTTTTTAACAGTCTCTTATGCTTTGGATGTCTCCCACTCTAACCTCTTTTTTTTTTTTTTCCTTCTCCTCCCCCATGGGTTCCTGTTAAGTTTCTCAAACCATATGGTATCTGTCTTTCTCTGTATGGCTTATTTCACTTAGCATCACACTCTCCAGTTCCATCCACATTGCTACAAAAGGCCATATTTCATTCTTTCTCATTGCCACGTAGTACTCCATTGTGTATATAAACCACAATTTCTTTATCCATTCATCAGCTGATGGACATTTAGGCTCTTTCCATAATTTGGCTATTGTTGAGAGTGCTGCTATGAACATTGGGGTACAAGTGCCCCTATGCATCAGTACTCCTGTATCCCTTGGGTAAATTCCTAGCAGTGCTATTGCTGGGTCATAGGGTAGGTCTATTTTTAATTTTCTGAGGAACCTCCACACTGCTTTCCAGAGTGGCTGCACCAGTTTGCATTCCCACCAACAGTTCAGGAGGGTTCCCGTTTCTCCACATCCTCACCAGCATCTATAGTCTCCTGATTTGTTCATTTTGGCCACTCTGACTGGCGTGAGGTGATACCTGAGTGTGGTTTTGATTTGTATTTCCCTGGTAAGGAGCGACGTTGAACATCTTTTCATGTGCCTGTTGGCCATCCGGATGTCTTCTTTAGAGAAGTGTCTATTCATGATAAACAGTAAATTTTAAACATAAAATCTAGGCAATATGTTTTTTCCCAGGAAAGGCTACAGAGAATGCATCCTCTCTCCCAAGCAGGTAAGACAACCTGGAACTGTTTGACAATTTCAAGCTACAGAAGAGAAAACTCTGCTTTTTATTTCTCTCAAGATGATGCTTAAACCAAATCTGCAAAGTCCCAAAGAGCATCACATTAGCCCTGAACCTCTCAACTTGAATCATGCCTGTTTTTTTCTCTTTGTCAAATGCTCTAAACCACAATGAGAAGTCAATATTTTACTTCAACTTTCTTATTCTCAGAATGACTTAGTTAAAAGAATCTTTTTTTGTCCACAGAGCTCTTGATCAATGAAGGTATGAAGTTACTGAATGTCCACAAATAATGGGGGGGGGGGTGATGCTTAATGAATACTGTGACGAACAGTGCGTTTTGAGCAGTAGCATCTTCAAAACATAGATCAAACTTTCTTTACATCTAGAGATATACCAAGTATGGTCACTCTTTAAGATTGTTAAAAATCACCACCTTATATCTGAGAAAGATCTAACTAATTGCTATTACAAACCAAGTAACTCCTTGAAATCAGGATCACAATCCTCCAGTTTCTTGATGTATTGATAACATTATGACACTGAGATTAAAACTTTGATCAGTTTCCACCTGTTCTCTATCACCTTGGACATCCCATTTGGTATCTCTGAATTAAGCCAAAACAGGTTATGATAAGAAAAAAATCATTCAGGAAACTCATTTCCATATAATTTCATATGAAGTTTTAGACCATATAAACTCCAGAGAGCTACTAAACTATCAAAAGGTAGTTGAATTAATATAATGTCTCCTGAATCACTATGGGTGAAATCCAAATTAATATATTATGTCCTTCATTTAATAGGCTTTGTTGAGTATCATGACAATCACTGTCCTTGTTATTAAAGTTTCACGATGGTATATCACAGAAGAATAGGTTTAGAATAAAATTTAACATCATATATTTTCTTTTTCTCTTTTGTCAATCATTGCAAGTGCACCTGCTCAACCATTAGGTTTCTATTTATTATTTCCTGACATGATCACCAGGATTTCTCAGATGCTTTTTTACTTCCTCACGTGAAGTTTTATGTTTTATGGTTTATGAATAATAAAAAACATAAAAATAGATTTCTAATTTCCATTTAACTTTTCAAAACAATTTTTGGTATATTATTTCTTATTGGTACAATATTTTTTGGATTAAGTACTAAGAGATTCAAGAATATAAGGTCTATTTTAATCCAATCCTTTTGTTTTGTTTTGTTTTTAACAAATGAGGACATTGGGTCTGTGAGAGGAAATTGATTTGCTCAAAATTGTACAGGCTCTCAGACAGAGCAAGGTCCAGGACTCAGGTCTCTAGACTTCTAGACCAAAGTTCTCTTCATCACCTATAAGGTCCTCAGGGTATAATTGTCATTGTTGGATGCCAATTTCTCTGGTTATACATTTCTAAAACAAACAGAAGCAGTATGTCTGACTGTGAAAATCTTTGTTCCGCTTCTGTAGGAGTTAATGTAGGCTCTTTTAGACCAGGTTTATTTGTGGGTTTTCACCTTCTGGGTTTCACTGTAAGTGTTCACACTAAAAGTGAAACTGGTTCTAATTGTGGAAGTTTTGCTTATTATTTTGAGTTTAGGTCTAGATACAGCTGCTTTATGTTACCTAGTTTGCAGAACAAATGCTAACCTCTTCTCTGCTATATTTTGGAAAGGAAGATAATCTGGTATTTGCACAATGTCTTCCTCAAGTCATTAACATATTGGACCAAAATTTTGAGTTTTGAGTTTTTTATAGCCTTCTGCTCTAAACAACTTAAATTCAGAGCGGTGTTTTCTCTAAATGCAGTTAGCAAGTTCTAGGCCATTGAAATCAGGGTGCCTTCCTGATCAAATTTGGTAGAAATAGGACTATTGATAATGCTACCCCTTGCTGCCATATGCACTAAGACTTTTAAGAATGTAAGGCACATGTTGCTTTATTATACTGACAATTTTTTTATTTTAAAACAATTTTGACACACTATCATTCAAATATACTGACAGAACTCTCAAAGAGCAGAAATGCCATGTTTAAATTCCAGTATTATGATTGTTCCCCTTTGAGCAAAATATACAACAATTATCAATATGTTATCATAGCAAGAAACAGGAAGTAGTAGTCAGATTTTCTTTATCTTTCTTATATATGTCATGGCAACATCCTTGAACCAAGATTGAAAATGGAAAAGAAATAGAATAGAGCAGGTACCCAAAGAAAGGAACTGTGGCTTGAGAATAAGCACCTAGTTTATACGTTGAAGATATTCTTCCTAATGCATTTTGATCTGTAATTATAATTTTGTGTTATTGTCTTTGCAATAAAAATATGTCCTAGAAATAAAAGGTATAATGAAACATCATGTAGTTTTAGTTCTTCTTAAGCGAAGTTGATGGTATTCCCCTTATCTATGGAGTTCTCGTAGCTTTAACAATTTCAATTTTTGTTTTTGCAGACACAACTTCCCTGGGTGAAATCACAGAAACATGGAAGATGCTTCAGTGAAGTTCTTTACACTCCTTAATGATTAAACTTTTAAGGAACTGATCTTCTGCAAATCCTTTCCACAGTTTGAACTTCAGTCCATCACATCACAGTATTGTTACAGCTTTAATTAAATTACGCAGACCACTTCAATGTGTGGATATTTTTTAAATATACATTTTAGCTAACGGGAATGGTTACCTAGCCCCAAACTTTACTTTTCTAAGAAACAATGAAAAAACACAATACAGTGAAATACTTTCTATATTCCCACTTACATTTATCCAGTTGAAGAATAATAACTGAAGACTGATTTGTTTCTGTAAAACTTAGGTAGGATCTATTTGTTCATTATTGAGGAACATGGAAAGACAATATTGTATATGTTCTGTTAAATATTTTTTCTTCTCTTTTATCCTTTTCCTGGGAGCCTCTTTGGAAATGATAATGAGATTGAGCGTCTCTTAATGTATTCAAATTACAGTCAGGTTCAACCAAATAAAGCACAGCCTCAGTTCCAGAAATAAAAGAAGATGTGTAAGCAAGGAAAAAAAAAAAAAAAAAAAAAACAGTAATTAAGCCCATCAATTTTATTATTCCAAAGAACTGAAAAAAAAAATACCTGCAGGTCAGGGCATATTGACAGAATTAGGAAGTGAAGGATATTAATCATTGATCAGGTTTGGACATCTCATGGTGCCTAACCACTTTCTCTAAATTACAACTGGTAGGAGGCGCCTGGGTGGCTCAGTCGGTTAAGCGTCAGACTTTGGCTCAGGTCATGATCTCGCGGTCTGGGAGGTCATGATCTCGTGGTCTGTGAGTTCCAGCCCCACACTGGGCTCTGTGCTGATAGCTCAGAGCCTAGAGCCTGCTGTGGATTCTGTGTCTCCCTCTCTCTCTTCCCTACCCCACTCATGCTCTCTCTATTTCTCAAAAATAAATAAACATTAAAAAACTGTTTAGTTACAACTGGTAGTTAATTAACAGTAGCAGTGGCTGATTATGAGGAGAACAACCACACAGGAGTAACAGAGGAAATTATGGAAGAAGACTAGGAATCATCAAAAAGTAAACCACTGGACCAGTCTGGGGCTTATTAAATACACGTAATTTTAACACAGTACAATAAACAATCTTTTTGATGCTACTGACTTGCCTAAGAAACTGTTTGACTGGTTTCATATACTGTGTTTAAAAAGACATTGAAAAGTATAATGTGTTTAAGAATGATTTCTTTAAATGATTCAAATTATTTTTAATTGATCTATCGAAGTATAAAGTTTGATACTCTGGAACGCTCAGTTCTCAACAATAACTACAATATTACTACAACTTAGGTATATAAGCCAATGGTACATTGGGTATGCTTTTAAAACACAAAGACAACTTATTTCTTGAACCAAAGAGTAGCCGAAGTTTGTAAAACCTCTGGAAAACGTTAAACACTAGCAATCACTGTCAGATGGACCTGATATATGGGAGGAGAAAAGTTTGATGAATAGGGCAGAGTTTTATTTTAGAATATAAAGGAAGAATGTTATGAGAAGGTATATTCATATTACAAGAGATGAGAAATGGATAGTTGTTAATTTTAACTAAAATTGAATAAACGTATGATCCAAAGAATGCAATCAAAGACACACAGAAATGAACATATGCACTTAGAACATGGTTGGCTTTGTATTCTTAGTTTAGGGAAAATTTCTTCAACTGCTGAAAGTCTTCAAATTTTAGAAAAATACAGTAAATGAATGATTTTGTTAATTGTGATAGATGGGCTATAGCAAGGAGAAATGAATTTTGAGAGAGCTAACCAATTCTGTTTTCAGAAGCTTGCATTAGAAAGTTAGCAGTGGTACATGGAAAATATCCTGTAGGACTTTCTATTTGAAATAATTACTGAAGAAGAAGTTAAAATGTTTCTTGCCAGCTTTCTTCAACTTTCTGTTCAATTTTAGGAATGTGTTCTATTCCTTGGAGGTTCTTTCTTCCCTTTTTCTCCCATTTGGTTATCTGTAAGCTTCTAATCCACTTGGATGCTGCTGCTTCATGCATTGACAAAAGGTATTAAAGCCTACTTTAGCCTAAAATTTTCTCATGGTGAAGGTTTAAAGTCGAAATAAACAAAGTGAATTCCTATCACCTATATTTTTTAATGCAAAGTTATGCTTATGGCATTCCATTTAATTAAAGTCAGAGGTCACAATGTATGGATTTATACTCTATTCTGATGTGTAATAATGCATTTATCTCATAATATAATATATATACAAGACTTTAATGATCAAAAAGAGAAAAATGTTTTCTCCACTTATAACTATTTTATTTCATGTTATTTCCACCACTACTTTATACAAAGTAGAAAATAAATCAACAGTACACCAGTTCGAAATAGGGCATTCTTTTAACATAGCAGGAAATTAAAACATGATTTCTGTTCAGAATATGATGAGTCATCTCATTCATTTGTGAAGCTTCATAGAGCAAACTGTGAATATGGATTTCTGTGTTCTGTCATCAATTATATAAACAATTTTTTATGAGGGATGTTTTATGATGCCGCATCATCTTAAAATTTACTCACACTACAGAAAGTCTAACAAATTCTACCTTTAATCTACAGATAGCTTTAGGGATTAAATTTCTTAAAGCAAACTATTAAAATATAACTTAATGGATTCTCCTAAAAGGAAGAAGTAGCAAAAAACCTTTCTGTGTGACCTTACTCCTAAAGATTCAAACTGCCTGCATATTGTTTAACTGTTCCAAAGGTAATAAACATGAGATGATGAAAGCGGGAATTTTTGTCTTTCTTCATAACAATATTATGTTTCTGTTTACTACTGGTGTAAATATGTAGGAATAATCAGGCATGATTGAGCAACTAATATTTATGTACATTTGAGTGGTTCCTAACAAGTATATATATGGCACTTTAGATATGTCACTCAACTTGGTTTGTTTTATGGTTTTTTTCAACTTAAGCAATATTGTTCATACTCTGCAATAATTTTCTCTTTAAGCACCACAAAATTGATATCATGTAGGTAAACTGCATTTCCCCCATATTGTGAAGTAAGGGAATGTGAGTAGGCTGGCCTTGCCATCTAGTCTAGTCCTTAATGTTATTTTAAGTTATGTTAACAATGTTTTGGGGCTAGAACAGGTGACACACAATATTGAAGTTGAATTCCCAGCCTTGAATTGACTAAGTAAATAAGCTTGTTCATATGTAAGCAAGAGCAAGTTTGATATATGGATGTGAAAAGGAAAAAAAAAAAGAATCAGGAGAAATCCAATGAGTTCTTTTGTTCTGTTTATTTTTTTGGCACAACGAAGCTAATCTCTTATAGACATTCTGAGTCTCACATAGTTCGTGATGCTGTGGAGGAGGCATAGATGAGAATTAAGAAACCAACAGGCAAATTGTTTTATAAGAAAGTTTTCTATCTCTGAGACATCTAATATCACTTTCTTCCAGAGTCTAATAAACCATATATTTCTGCTCCCAGTAATGTATTCATTTGGTTGTAGTAGTTTCAGTGACAATTGTCCAAATGAACAGAAAAGAGATAGTAGTTAGCACAATCATAAGAAAGACAAAGGACAATGATGCATATTTTTTCCATAAGTTGATACAATTAAATTTATTTTAATTTCCAAGATGATTTTTAAAATACTTTTTTAAAAAAAATTTTAATGTTTATTTAATTTTGAGAGAGAGACACAGAGCGTGAGAGGGGAGAGGCAGAGAGAGAGAAAGGCAAAAAACCTGAAGCAGGTTCCAGGCTCTGAGTTATCAGCACAGAGCCCAATGTGGGGCTTGAACTCAGGAACCCTGAAATCATAACCTCAACTGAAGTTGGATGTTTAACTGACTAAGCCACCCAGGCACCCTTAAAATATTTTATTTTTTTATTTTAATGTTTATTTATTTTTGAGATAGCACGAGCGGGGTAGGGGTAGAGAGAGAGGGAGACAGAGGATCTGAAGCAGGCTCCATGCTGACACTCCTGACAGCAGTGAGCCCCATACAGAGCTAGAACTCACGAACCGTGAGTGAGATCATGACCTGAGCCGAAGTCGGAGGCTCAACCGACTGAGCCACCTGGGTGCCCCACTTTTTAAAATATTTTAATTGATAGCTCAAAATCAGAGTCATCACGAGACAAAATTATATGTAGAAAATGAATCTACGGAAAGCATACAATAGATACAGCACTGTAAATTTTAGCACTACAAGGCCATTTGATAACCCATGCCATGCAAAAGTGCAACTGATTTGTCATCATTCACAACTTAAACCTTAAGCATATAGTATGCAGAATAAACACCATCCTTTCTTTATGCTCAAATAGCTAGAATCTTTAAGTAGTGGTGAGTAGATGTGTATCTTTTTCTAATGTTCTTATCTTTTTTGTATCCAGAGAAAAACCTTCAGACACAGTATTTCCAAAAGCAGGCTAAAAAAGAAAGCAAAACAAATTCTTTATTAGGAGGATATTTGATGAAATATTACATTTGAATAAAATAGTTTATGTGTGCCAGTATGAGAGAGTTTTGTGAAAGGAATGTTCAACATGGAGTTCTTAGCCTCATGTGCATCTATAAATTAATTAAAATTAATGGGTGATGGGCCTTAAGGAGGGCATTTGTTGAGATGAGCACTGGCTGTTATATGTTAGTGATAAATCACTAAATTCTACTCCTAAAACCATTATTACACTATGTTAACTAACTTGGACTTAAATAAAATTAGAAAACCAAAACAAAAAACAAAACAGAAAAGAAAAGAAAATTCAGCTTCTTCATCCCACTAGCCACATTTCTAGTGCTCAGTAATGAGTTGTATCTAGTGACTACCATAATGGGTAATGCATTAGAGAACGCTCACATCATCACAGAAAGTTCTATTGGACAGCACTGTTCTACATTATAATGTATATAATACTATAAAGAGAATACAGTAGGTCATCCTATTAGATATACCCCTTTGTTTTATATTTGGGGTAACTGAAATCCCAAAGAGGAAGTAACATAAGCAAAAAGTATGATAAATATGTTTCTATTTGCTGGGGGGAAATGAAGGAAGAGAGTTTAAGGCTCACTTTGAAAACCATCAAATGTTATTTAAGTAATTTAATTATCACATCGAGTCTTCACATGCTTCAGAAAAATCAAACCAATTCTATCAGTTTTTTAATGTTCAAATGCACAAATGAGTCCTTTTAAATGTTCTGTAGGCTGTTCCCAATCAATCATCAGGCTTGTAGTAGCTTCATAGAACACAATATAAATTTCTCTAATTTCCTTCCATCTAAGTGGTTTCTAAAATTATGACCCCAAGAAGATGGATCTTTGATTCTCCATTGATTAATGGGAACACAATGAAAAATGTTTTAAAAAAACTCAGTACTGTTAAGATACTCTTTGAAATAAATGCTAAGTATATCTACTCTCCAAGTTTCCCTCCCTCTCTTCTCACTGTGTAAACTGTAATCCTCAAGCTCATTACCACCTACACACACAGTGTTATGATAGCACTGAGTCTACTTTTCATTTCTACAAGAGTCACATCCTCCTTTAAACGAAACTACATTCAAATCCTATGAAAGAAGTTTATTTTCCATTCCCATCTTCTTTTTATAGTGTGCTTCAGAAAGTTATCATCACTGCCCTTTCCAGCCCTTCAGATATCACTGAATCAGTCTTCCAGGAAATAAATCTACATATATCCAAAAATTATATCACATGAGTGGCTCGATGAAGTATGCAATGGAGCATAGTTGGAAAATTTTGGACCCGAATTAAAGGAAGTGTCATAAAAGATATTCCCTGTAGAGCAGCCAAACTCCTTAGTGTTTATCCATCATTTACCATCTAGGTGAAGAAAAACTCTAGCCGGTATTCTGGTGTTTCTTGATCTCTGTCCAGTTCACTCTTGTAATCCCTATTTTTAGGAGGATATTATGTGCTAGGCAGCTATATATTTATTTTTCATCTCCCAACCCCAGGTTTCTTCAAATGTGCTGCTTCTATCCTACTTCAGTTTATGCACCCACAAAGCCCAAGTTATTAGGAGTGCAACTAAGTGAATAGATTGGAGTGAAAGCTAAGGAGAGTTTTTTTCTTCTCTTTTTTTTATTTGATAAATTTCACAGTACAGTTTTTAAATTTATGGTGTATAATGTGTTACTTTGATAAATTTATATATTGTAAATATGATTGCCATTGAAGTAGTATTTGTCATATTACATCATTATAGTGCAATATTATCGTCCACACTCATTACACTGTGTATTAGATTTCTGTGGCTTATTTCTACACGGTAGAAGTTTATATACTCAAACACCATCAACCTTAACCAATCCCTTTCCCTCTATAATCTCCTGGTTGCCACTATTTTACTTGCTACTTTCTTCCACAGGTTTGACTTTAGATTCTACATATGAGTGATATCATACAACACCTCTTTCTTTGACTTATTTGCTTAGCAAAATGTGCTCAATGTTCACCCATGTCATTATAAATGGCAGGATATCTTCCTTTCTCATGGCTGAATAATATTCCATTGTGTATATGTACCCCATTTTCTTTTTTATCCACTCATCTGTTGTAATACACCCAGAAGTTGAATTGCTGGATCATGCGGTAAATCTGTTTTTAATTTTTTGAGGAATTTTCATATTGTTTGCCATAGTGGTTGCACTAATTTACATTCCTACCAACAGTGTATGAGTTCCCCTTCACCACATCCTCACCAGCACTTGCTGTCTCTTGTCATCTTAATGATAGCCATTCTAACAAGTGTAAGGTGATATTTCATTGTGGTTTTGATTTGCATTTTCCTGCTAATTAGTGAAGCTGAGCATCTTTTGTGTGCCCATTGGCTATTTTGATGTCCTCTTTGAGAAAAAAAATATATTTAGTTCTTCTGCCCATGTTTTAAGTCAGATACTCTTGGGGGTTTTGTTGTTATTAAGTGCTATCTTTTATGGTTTTATTTGATATTAACCTCTTGTCCAACATTTGCTTTGCAAAAATTTTATTCCATTTTGTTAGTTGTTTCTTTTGCTGTGAGGAATTTTTTAAATTTGATGTGGTCCCACTTGTTAATTTTTGCTTTTGTTGCTTGTGCTTTTGGTGTCATGTCCGAAGAGTCATTACCAAGACAAGTATTGATAAGCTACTACCCTATATTTTCTTGTAGGTGTTTTATGTTATCTGGTCTAATGTGTAAGTCTTTCATCCATTTCAAGTGAATTTCTGTTCGTGGTGTGACATAAAGGTCCAATTTCATGTATTCAATTCTGCATGTATTCCTCCAGTTTTCCCAGCATCATTTGTTGAAGAGACTATCCTTTCCCTGCTGGGTGTTCTTGGCCCTGTGTTGAATATTAATTGACTCTATATGCCAGCATTTAATCCTGGGTTTTCTGTTTTATTGGTCTATATGTCTATTTTTGTGCCAGTACTATACTGTTTTTACTACTATGGTTTTGAAATCTAGTTTAAAATAAGGTGTTGTTCTTTTATCTTCAAGATATCTTTGGTTATTTGGGGTCTTTTGTGGTACCATATAAATTTTAAGATTATTTCTTTTATTTATGTGAAACATAAATTTGTGTGGTTTCTTTGAAATAGTGTTTTCTGTGTAATAGTATTTTGACATTGCACTGAATCTGTAGATAGCTATGCAGAATACAGCCGTTTAACAATACTTATTGTTCCAATCCATAAACACACATTTCTTTCCATCTGTTTGTGTCTTCTTTTTGATTTCTTTCAGAAAAAACTTATAGTTTTCATTGTGCAGATTTTTCACTTCCTTGGTTAAATTTATTCCTAAGTAAATGAGTAAAAGACCTGAGTAAACATTTCTCCAAAGACATACAAGTGGCCAACAGACACATGAAAGGATGCTAAATATCACAAATCATCAGATAAATGCAAATCAAACCACAATGAGCTATCACGCCATACCTGTAAGAATGTCTATTAAATAAATAAATAAATAAATAAATAAATAAATAAAGCAAGCAAGCAAGCAAGCAAGCAAGCAAGAATGGGCAAAGATGTGAAGAAAAGGGAACCCGCATGCATTTTGGGTGGGAAGGCAAAATGGTGCAGCCACTATGAAAAACAGTACAGAGGTTCCTCAAAAATTAAATACAAAACTACCAAATAATACAGCAGTTCTACTTCTGGATATTTAGCTGCAGAAAATGAAAGCTGTAATTTTAAAAGATACATGTGTCCCTATGTTCATTGCAGCATTATCTACAATAGCCAAGATATAGAAGAACCTAAGTGTCCATCATTAGATGAATGGATAAAGAAGATTGATTATACACACACACATGCACACACACACACACACACACACACACACACACACACATCCACACACACAATGGAATATCCATTTAAAAATTAAATTTTGCCATTTGTGACAACATGGATGGACCCAGAGGGTATTATGCTAAATAAAATAAGACGAAGACTATATGTAGTCTTTCACTTATATGTAGAATCTAAAAAATAAATGAACAAACAAAACAGAAACAGACTCTTAGATACAGAGAATAATAATCTGGCAGTTGCCAGAGGAGAGGGTGTAAAATAGGGGAAGGGGATTAAAAGGTACAGGCTTCCAGATATAAAATAAATCAGACATGGGAATTCAGTGTACAGCATAGGGAATATAGTTAATAATATTGAAAAACTTTATATGGTAACAGATGGTGGCTAGATTTATCCTGGTGATCACTTTCTATTGTGTCATTATGCTGTATACCTGAAACTAACATAATATTTTACATCAAATACAATTCAATAAAAAAATTATTCCTAAGTATTTTATTATTTTTTATGCTATTGTGATGGGATAGTTTTTTCTTCTTATGCTTCATCATTAGTATAAAGGAATGCCACTGATTTCTGTAAGCTGATTTTTTAATCTGCCACTTACTGAAATCACCAACTAATTTCAACAGTTTTTTACTAACTCTTTGAGATTCTGTATATATAAGATTATATCATCAGCAAAAAGTGAATTTTACATCTTCCTTCCTTATTTGGATACCTTTTATTTCTTTGTCTTTCCTAATTGCATAGCTAGGAATTCTAGCACTATATTTAATAGAAGTGATGTTCCTAATTTCAGAGAAATCTCTTTCAATTTTTTCTCCATTGAATATGATATTACCTGTGGGCTTGTTATATATGGCCTTTATTGGATTGAAGTATGTTCCTTCTATACGCAATCTGTTAAGGATTTTTATAAATGGAAAGATGTTGTATTTTATCATATTTTATCACAAATTCTGAATGAAGTTAGCAGGTGTCTATCAACTATAAAATAAATTATTAAACCAAACTATAATATTTCCCAGTAAGCATAAGTTACTATTGCATTAGCTGGATCTCTAGGTCCATTTTACTCTCATGTAACGTTATTCATACTTTTGCAATAGAACCACACTTTAAGTATAATGTGGGTTGTTTTTGTCACCTAACCTGGGCATCTAATTCATATGTTTTACTTTGTTCCTACTACATACAAATATGTTTTAATATCTACTTGCATAAATACAAATAAAAAGTTTCTTTGACACTCCCCCAAAATGTTGTAGCTAATACCCCAATTTTTCTACCCTTTAAAACAAAATTTTTCAAAAGTGATGTGTATTGTCAGTGTTTCCTGACAAATGATAAAAATATTGTTTTATCATTTTCTCCTTCAACAAAAGTCCACCAAACAATTCTTGGTCAAGCCATTAATAATCTTTCTATTGCTGTTCAGAAGGAAAGTTGGAGTTATCCAACTTCAAATATAGTTTCACTACTTCTTCCTGGAAGGAGTGGGACATTCTTTGTCACTTCCTTCCTTGGTAGCTGCTCCTACCCAGCCTCCTTTGCTGATTCTCTCATCTGCCCCATCTCTAACCTTGGAATCACTTAGGCTTCAGGCCTGGTTGTCTTCTCTTTAATATCTAGAGTCATTCCTTAGATGGTTTCATCACAATGCCAAGCAATATTGATATGTTGATAACTGTCAAATGAATAACTCCAATATGAGCTGTTTCCCTAAACCTCAAATTTATATATTCAATGGTCTACTCAGATCACTACAGGAAGTCCCCCCTTATCTGTGTGGGATGTGTTCCAAGACCATCAGTGGATGCCTGAAAATGCAGATAGTTCTGAATGCTATAAATACATGTTTATCCTGGGGCGCCTGGGTGGCTCAGTTGGTTAAGCGGCGGACTTCCGCTCAAGTCATGATCTCGCGGTCCGTGAGTTCGAGCCCCGCGTCGGGCTCTGTGCTGACAGCTCAGAGCCTGGAGCCTGTTTCAGATTCTGTGTCTCCCTCTCTCTGACCCTCCCCCATTCATGCTCTGTCTCTCTCTGTCTCAAAAATAAATAAATGTTAAAAAAAATTTTTTTAAATAAATAAAAAATAAAAAAAATACATGTTTATCCTATACATACATACCGATGATAAAGTTTAGTTTATAAATTAGGCACAGAAAGAAATTAAGAACAATAAATAATAAACTAGAACAATTATAACCATATACTACAAGTTATGTGAATGTGGCTTCTTCACAATGTCTTATTATACTATAATCACCCTTCTTATGATGATGATGTAAGATGATAAAATGCCTACATGAGGACATGAAATGAGGTGAATGACGTAGGCCCTGTGATGTAGCATGAAGGTACTATTGACTTTCTCATGGTATGTCAGAAGGAAGATCATTTGCTTCTGGACTATGATTGACCACAAGTAACTGAAACCCAAAAATGTACATAAGAAGGCCTGCTATACTGGGATGATATTGCTATGCATAGCATAAGCCCAAAACATCTGTGGTAGGGATGTGACTGTCCAAATATTCCTTGTGCTTTTTTTACATTTCCAAGGTGCTTCCCTGACCCCAGTAAGTTAGGTTAAGATCATGAGTCTAATTTTGGCAGATAAGAATGTGTTTACCTCCATTTCTTTCCTGTCCCACTACGGGGACACATAGTGTGGATACAGAGTAAAGTGACCAACATACACAAGGCTTCGTGTAAATAAAAAATAAATATTAAAGCAAGTTACATCACTGAGATAGTAAGGTTACTTTGCTAGTGTAGTTTACCTAATTCATCCCCAAATGCAATGTGACAGCAAATACAAAGGGAATAAAAAGTTCAGAAATACAAGCTCTCAAAATGTTGAAAGGGTTAACTTCCTCTAGATCCAAAACACTATAAAATGAGATTTAAAATTACTCCAAGTGACAGAGGCTCCATAAATAACAATTTGAATAAAGAAGTCAGAGTGAGTGCTTAGTCTTTAAGGCATGTTCCAGATACTTGTTTTTTTTTTATTTTAATGTTTATTTATTTTTGAGAGAGAGAAAGACAGACCAGGAGTGGGTGAAGGCAGAGAGAAAGGGAGACACAGAATCCGAAGCAGCCTCTAGGCTCTGAGCTGTCAGCACAGAGCCTGCACGAGGCTTGAACCCACGAACCATGAGATCATGACCTGAGCCAAAGTCGGATGCTTAACTGACTGAGCCACCCAGGTGCCCATGTTCCACCTACTTTCAAGACAACTGCTACTAAATTGGGGGTGAGAAGGCAGAATAATTAAAATTGTTTCTTCAAAAGCATTTGCATGTAGCAAGCAGATGAGAAGCTTTCTAAATTTTTGAAAGGACATCATAAACCCTAAAATAAAAATATCTTTGATATTTTAAGACAAAATAAACCTCAGTCCTCCAACTTTGCAAGAGTGGGATGAGACCCAAGAAAACTGTACCATCCCAGAGAAGAGAATATTCCCCAAGGAACACATAAGATGTATCCAGGGATGAAAATGAAAAAGCAAAAATCTCAGACAGTGTAGACACCAGAAATATTACAATAGGCAAATGACTCCTCCTAGATACTAAAGGCTCAAATCAAGACACCTTTTTCCATCCCCAGGGTAGAAGACCTTTATAATATTTGCCCAGTGGGGTTTCAGAATTCCTGGAGGGTAGCATTCTGTGTATCTCTTGTTTGTTTCCTTTATGGATGGATTTCTGATTGTGGTTATCCTGTCCCTGTTCCTCTGCCAATTATTGGAATTGTCCTTTTAGCCAACAGGTCTGTGAATGAAGAGGAAGAAGCCACACTATATCTAATGAAGACTAGTAAGTTTCTCCTGGAAAGCCTGTTCTTTGTTCTGGGTTCAGTCAGTGAAAGAGATCTGGGATTGTCTCTAATGGGAATGGGATAAGTATAGTCTATGTGGTTAAGAAGAGATGAAAGGACTGACTGTAGTAGAGGCAGTGGTCCCCAGGTATTATATGTACTTCCTAAAATTTATCAGCCTATCTTGCCAGTATTTTGGTGGCAGCCCACATGACTAATTCTAGCCAGTGGACTTCAGAAGTGACACTTCTCACTGAACCAAGTTCTGAACTGGGGCAGTTTAGACCTGGGATGTGTCCTCTAGTCCTTTCCTATGTCTTGGCAATATGAGAGGCAGTCAAGCTATAACAACCTTTCAAATGAAATAGTCAGAAAATCAAAGAGGGTTATACTACATATATTAGACTTTATTATATGGTAGTCCTCTGAGATTTGGATTAAAACTGGTAACACATCATAGCCTAAGCTACGCTAATTATGAGAAGGCCCAACAAATCTGTATTTCAACCCTCTACACTACCAAACTTTCTCCTCTTCCAGCTATCTCTGGTTCAATAAGTAGAATTTGCCCTCTTTTTCCTAGTTGCTTGAACAAAATCTTTGGAGTCACTCTTGACACCTTCCGTCATTGTTTAATACAAACTACATGTAATCCTACAAGAAATTTTGTTGGCTTCTTTGTTGAAAATATAGCCAAAGAATAAGACCCCTCCTTATCAATTCACTATTGCCAAACCGAATCCAAGCTGCTACCACTAAATTATTTTTGTTAAAGTTTTCTCTGCTTCTACCTTTGCCCATCTTTTGCAGTGTGTTCTCCACAAAGCATCAAGAGTGGTTGTACTAAAAATTATCTCATATCACTCTTGAGCTCAAACTTTCCAGTGATGTCCCACATGATACCTAGTAAAAGCCAAAGTCCTTAAAACTCCGGAAAGTTCTACTACCATCTCCTTCAGGTTCACTGGCTGAGTCACTTAGCAGGGGGGTTATTTTCAGCATATAATTTAATCCCTCTGAGATGTAATTTCCTCATCTATAAAATAAGCATAGTAATAGCTACCTGATGTTTATGAAGAGAATAAAATAATAATTATAGCATTGATCAAAACCATAAAAAACAAGTTAAGTTTACATAGTACTTACTATTTGCTAGGCATTATTCTAAATTCCTTTCATATATTACTCAGCAAGTCCTCCCAACAATCTCATAAAGATACTTAGAATTATAATTTGCATTTGGGGCAAAGAAAATAAGGCACAGGAAGTTAGATAATTGCACAAGTTCAAGCAGGTAGGAAATGTCAATATTAACTTGAACCCAGGAAGTGTAGCTCTAGTGCTTATGTATTAACCACAATATTTTGAGATACGAAAATATAAAATATAATATGCTAAGTGTTTAAATAATACCAGTGTCTCCTTTTCCCCCTTAGTAGCAATTGTGACATAGGTTTATGTACAAGTTAAAGACAAATCTGGGAAGAGAGACAAGTGTAAATAAAACAAGATTTAGGAAGGCTCACATCACTCTATGAATGGAAAAACATACATACAAGTTTTTCAAATATAAGAACTAATTCAGCAAGAAACAAGAATTTCCCAAGAAATATTATAAATAGTAAGAGGGATCCAAAAGACAAATCCTCCTAAAATTATATGTTATGAATCAAGCCTTGAATCAAACGTTAGAGCAATGACTTTAATAAAGATGTTCTAAAATTCTGGATTAACTTGAAACTTGATTTTTCCCTTTTGTGATTCTCCTATCTCCAGTGTTTAAGCAAAACAGCAAAGGTAAGTCACAATTTTAAACAATAAGGGCCTATTTTACTTAAACCTAGAACCTATGACCTTGCGACACACTGCTATAAACACCACAGAACTCAGATACATTCATATGGGAACGTTTTCACTGGAATCTTTTTTAAAAATATGAGCCTTGGAGGTGCCTGGGTGGCTCAGTAGGAGAAGTGTCTGACTTCGGCTTAGGTCATGATCTTATTGTCTGTGAGTTTGAGCCCCACCCATATCAGGCTCTGCACTGCTAGTGCTGAGAATCCAGATTTTATCTCAAGATCATTTCAGCTTTAGTTTTGGTTTGGTTTTCTTTTCTTTTCTTTTTTTTTTTTTTTTCCCCAAGTGGAATTTGACTATTTGGGATTCTCACTCTCTCCTCTCTCTCTTCCCCTCCCCCACTCTTGCTTTCCCTCTCTCAAAATAAATAAACTTAAAAAATAAAATAAAATAAAATAAAATAAAATAAAATAAAATAGGGGCGCCTGGGTATCTCAGTTAGTTGAGAACCCAACTTCAGCTCAGGTCATGATCTACAGTTCATGGGTTCAAGTTCTGTGTAGGACTCTGTCCTGACAGCTCAGAACCTGGAGCCTGCTTTAGAGTCTGTGTCTCCCTCTCTCTTGGCCCCTTCCCCCACTCCTGTTCTGTCTCTCTCTCTCTCTCTCCCTCTCTCAAAAATAAATAAACATTAAATTTGTTTAAAAAATAAATAAAAAAAAAAATAAAGATATGAGCCTTGATCTTGAGCACCACCATAGGATTAAGAAATATCAAGTTACTCTCTTTCTTCTTAGTAATAATTGCAAAACTCATCTTTCAGATGTCAATTTTAAAAATTTGAAATGAAAATTTACCTCGCTTATTGGGATGGGAAGAAGATAGACCACCTATAGCATAGGATATCTCCGAATCTTTGGCCTCTGCGAGCTGCTCTTTTAGATTTTCCAGCTGTTAAAAAACAAACATAAAAATTATTCATTTTTAATTAGAATGATGCTATTTTCTGTTGAAGAAGAGAAAGTATTTGAATAAAACAGGGAAAAGAGTAGGAAAAACAGAAGAAAGGGAGAAACGAGAAACAAGGAATTGAAAAGGAGAAAAAGTAATGAAGAAAGTAAACAAAAAGAAACAGGAAAAGTACAAGGAAACTAGTATTTAGAGACTGACTGAGAAAGGTACATGACTCAACAGGACATGAGGAAAAAACAGGTTTATGGTTAAGGAAGTCCACTCTGGGTGTTAATTAATGGGGAGCCTGGAAACACAGCCTGTGTTCCTGGACTCGATTTCATGTCACCTATAATGAGCAGTGCTTTTCAAGGAGCTCCACAGAGTTATGTAAATGTTTGGATTTCCTGAAATATTTCTCCTTTCCAGCAGGAAGGGAGAAGTATTTTGAGGCCTTAGGGTTTTTACCCAGAATTCAACCCATGTTCATTTTTAGCAAGCTTTCTGATTGTCTACACCCTGAAGATCTAACTCTGACCAAAGTAGAGTTCAGCCTGGCTACTGAGAGTGTCCATGTCTGACCCGCCTAGAATGATGGGACACAATTCTCTCTCCCAAAGAGCCACATGGTTTGCATAATAATGGATTTGCATGCATGTTTGTGAAAAGTTTTGAAATCATCGAATCTGGTGATTTTCACATTTTCTTTACAGCATGTCAAGGAGTTGGGGAAAAGGCTGCTAAGGGTCTCCCTCTTGGGAGGCTAAGAGCGGGTTCAAAGAGGTGACCCTTCAGGCACCCAACCAGGTGCTTTAAACAGAACAGCTCCACCTTCGTATGCAACCGAATGAATTGGATATGAGACCGTATCCAATTTATTTTGGAAAAAATATTTCCACTTTTAAAAATAATAATAAATTTTGAAAATCACCAATCTAGGTATAGCTTCCTATTTTATAGATGAGGAGATTTAGATCCAGAGAATTTTAATTTCTTTCTGGTCTCATAACAATTGGAGAGCTGGGACGAGAATCCAGATTTTATCTCAAGATCATTTCAGCTTTAGTTTTGTTTTGGTTTTCTTTTCTTTCCTGTTTTTTTTTTTTTTCCCAAGTGGAATTTGACTATTTTTTTTTTTTTCTAATGAGTTACTTTACTTTTTCTCTAGCAGGAATAAAAAAAATTTACGGTATCATACCAATAATTTTTCAAACTGTGCCCAAAGATAAATGCCTTCTAATTATTATTAAAATTGAAATGTAAGTATTTCACACTCTCACCTGGTTAAGTTCTTCCAATTTGCCAGTCAGTTCTGTATCTGCAAGACACATTCGTTACATGAAAACTTTCATGGCCAATAATAGATTCATCCCAAGTCACACATTCGGGATCTTATGTGGAAGGCAAAGGTCTTTTCCATAAGATTTGAGACCACCCACCATCCCTAATATAAGACCCAAATATTTTCTCAATGCCTGACATATTGAATTGCAACCAGTTATGTCATGAGAAAATACCTGATTTCTTGTAATAAGCACAAAGCTTTCTAAAACAGACCATAGTTCTAACAAGGACTATTATTTAGAAGTAAATTATTCTACTAACATGAGCAAATTTTATGAAACAATAGTAAGTGAAAAAAAGTGGGACACAAACATCTATACAATTCATTCATTAAAGAAATTCCCAGAATATTGATATTAGCTCTCTCTGGGTTTTACAGTTTGAGTATGAATTTTTCTTTTTTATAATTTCATACATTTTCTTCAATGAGAATATCTTATTTCTAATTATAAAACCCTGTATTTTTAAAGTATTCATTAAGATGTTGTTATAGTCAGCACATTGTCCCATGACTAGATTTTTTTTTTTAGAGGATCAGATGTTTTTGGAGAGTGTAACACATTGACATATTCTCACATTTTCTCTTAGGCTAGACTTGCTAAGTTTCTGACAGTATTTGTCATTTCTTGGAGAAAACTCTAATGCATAATTGTAAATTAGATTCTGCTGATCTTCAAAGAAAAAAATGTCAGTCGATGTGCCTAAATTTCCCAGTGGTCTCTACTCCAATTGTTTCCCACATGGAGAGAATTTCATTGCAAATGTGCTAACTTAACTGCCATTAAAATGCAGTTAATTTGTGAAATTTCTAATGAAAACCTGGGAACAGATTTGAAGCATTTAGTAAAAGAAAATATTAACTGTATGAGTGAGAAGTTGCAGAGATGAGAATATGACTAAAGATAACTATTTTGTAAATAGATGGTTACTGATCCCATTAGGACCCTCTAATTAAAGAAAATAGGATTTTAATATTTTTTAATAATGCCATTGCTTTATCATGAATATGAAATAATAAGACACACTTAAGCTGCCAGTGCAGCATGAAAAGGAGTAGTTATTACTTTACTACAAATTAACATTGAGAAAGAGCAGGTCAGAAGACAGAATAAATTCCTAACTTACCAATGCTAGAAGGTCTTTGGAAATCAAAATTTTTATTCAGTAGAGCCAGCAATAGTTCTTCGTGGTTTGCATCTTCTTTATCTGGAAACAATTCATTTCCTGTAATAATCATTCCAATGTAATGAAGCCTCCATTTTCGATCTGTGTCACCAAAAGCACTTTTAATTAAATACATTTTATAGCTATCAATGCATATACTCACCAAAAAAAGTGCTGTGGACAAAGGTGTGTAACCCAAAAAGAGGGGCTGTTTCAAAAATCATTCAATGTATAGGAGCAAAGAGAGATTATGAGAGAGGGAAAGAGAAGAGGAGAGACAGTATGTCTGAAAGGTGACACCCTAAAATTTACCTGCTAAATTTGGGTAGTAGGTAAATTTGGGTAGTAGAATCGCAGGTAAATTTCTTATTTTTTATCTGTGTTGTTGAAATTTTCTACTCTTGTGTTTAATATGAAAAATATAAAAGTTATTTTTTTAAGTTTATTTATTTATTTTGAGAGAAAGAGGAAGAAAGAGAGGGCAGGGGAGGGGCAGAGAGAGACAGAAAGAGAATCCCAAGCAGGCTCCATGCTGTCAGTGCAGAGCCTGATGGGGGCTTGAACTCACAAACTGTGAGATCATGACCTGAGCTGAGATCACGAGTTGGATCCTTAACCAACTGAGCCACCCAGGTACCCCAAAAATTTTTTTAAAGAAAAAAATAACAATATTTGATTTTAAGATTCTATGTGCTATGCACATTTAAATATGAGCTATTTTGTGTTCTGGAGATTGCCTTTAAACCACTCAAGGAAATCTTATGGAAAAGGTGATATGAAGTCTCCTTTCTCCATATTGACATCTTTCCATCTTTGCCAATTTACCTCTCAGCCCATTCATTGATCAGATGCTCAACTCTTTCAACACCTTAAAAGCAAAATATCACCCAATTTTTTGTAAATATTTTTATTCTGAAGTAGAAATCAGGATAATAACCTTTACTCAAGGTATAAGACATGAAGACTCAACAAGATATCTATCAACAAGTAATGCAATTGAAGTAACAACTAGTATATTACAAACAAAATGAACTTTTGTGATGTGGCTTGAACAGCCAAACTTTTGTCCAGAACTTCTGTGGGATCATGCTCCCCACTTGCTAGCTCCTCATTCTAGCTGACAGCTTGAACAGAAGCTAGCTTCATTGAGTCTGAAGTTTAGAAGTGAGAATATTGTGGTTTTAGCTACAGAAATGGCCCGTAATTTAACTATATTATTCTGTTTAATCATCTGTCTTTCTTGTGTCTACAAAATGTTAATTGATTAACTCAAACAATTAAGAGGTTAATAAAACGAATGAGAGAGACTTGATGAGGAAGCAAATGGATGACGTGGGACAGGTGACAGCATCATTTCTACATTGACCAAACATAGTTTATGGATGCTCAACTCTTCAATTTCCTTTACTTCATAAACATAGAAATTATCTGTAACATTTTTTCTACTGATTAATTAAAACATAATACAGTATCAATGGAAATTTGCTCAACATCAATTATATGAAGACCCTCAGAGATAGTTTAGTTTAAGATGTGACCATGCAATAACGTCATTGTTATTACAGTTGTTCATCAAAATGTTACATTACAATCTACAATCTTTAAAATATTTTTCTTAGAAAAAGAAATAGGGTACATATTATAGCCAGATGACAATGACTACTTATTTTAGAACTGTGATAAGAGAAACCAATTCATTGCCTTAAACTTAGAGAATGTATAAGACCAGGAGGTGGTAACAAGGAAAGTGTAGAGCTGAAGCTTTTAGGAACTTAATTACTAATCCACTTCTGCATATTTAAGTGGGACATTTTTCACAAAAGAAATTGAATCAATTTGCCTCTCTTTACTACTTTTGTTTCCAGTGGTTACACTTGCATAACTCTCCTCAGAAATTCTTGTCAGTACCTTTAAAGACAACCATGGTTTACAGGAATCCCTGAAGAAAAAGTTTTTTCAAGAAATTTTTTAAAAATATTTTTTATATTTCTAAAGTTAAGATATTGTCTTAGAAATATAATTGAAAAAAAGTCTTTTTTCTTTTTTTCATTTTTAGTTTTAAAACAGATACAGCTTTAAAAGAAAACAATTACACATACTTTTAATATGCTTTTGTCTTTGAACTAAAAGTTAGTATGACAAGGGAAATGCTTGAATAAAAAATACCTGAGTGTAGGTGAACCCTTAGCACAAAGGATGACAAAGTTATCCAGACACGACAGAGTGAAGGCTTTTGCAAATACACAGATAATACTGGTTCGTTGCTACTTAAGATACTGAATTTTTTTAATTTTTTTAATATTTATTCATTTTTGAGAGACAGAGAGAGAGTATGAGCGGGAGAACGGCAAAGAGAGAGGGAGACACAGAATCCAAAAATGGCTCCAGGCTCAGAGCTGTCAGCACAGAGCCCAATGCGGGGCTGGAACTCATGAACCATGAGATCAAGACCTGACCCAAAGTTGGGTGCTTCAATGACTGAGCCACCCAGGCACCCTTTAAAGATACTGAATCTTAAAGGTTTCATTGTCTCCTCACTTTTCACTCAAATTTGAAGCTTCTCACTACATATAGACAAGAAATTTTACCAGAAAGAAATCTGGAAATCCCCAAAATGATAAAATACAAAACAATTAATAAATTTTCCAGTATTCTTGGTCTTGATATTCACTCTTCATCATTTTGTGGTAGGCAGTTTGCCCCATGTCAGGTTTACCCATTGAACCATGCATTTCTATAGCTCCAACCAAATGACAGCTGGCAGATTGTGTCATTTGTCTTGGACATTGTGTAACACAGAAAGAGCGGGATGGTAACCCCCAAAAATGCTTATTTGAACAATGTGTTCAAGGACATAAGTCAAACCTTTGGCTGCTTTGAAATACGTGTATATGGAGAGAGATTCTAATCATAGACAATTTAGATCAGAAAATAACCCTACTAGTAACGTAATCTTCTCTGTTTATGTACAATAAAATAAATCCAAGGGAGTACCAGAGAGAAAAACCTTTCCAATATGCTGCCAGTGATATATGCATATCACTGTGTGGTATTCTGGGGTCAGAGGTGTTATTTAACTTGAACCTAGCAAAATACTTTAGAGTTTGATTTTTCTGTATTCCACATCCACATGAAATCAGAAGTTACATTTACCACCAACATCCTAATTTTGCAAAGTCCTCAGTGAATGGTCTCATTTTTCCTCATTTACATTGTGTTAAGAACATTGAAAATACCATCATTTCACAGGAAGAACAAAGGATGCCTATCATGTGCAATGATTTTGATTGGCCAAAGAGTAAATGTGAGCTATGGATAAAATCCAGACTCTTTTGATTCCCAACCTTATATCTAGGTCTCTAAGACAACTTATTTTTCATGGGAAAATCCCAATAAATAAATAACAAGGATTTATGCAATTTTATTTTCACTGCCAAAAGAACTGCTCTCTCATTGACTTTTAAAACCACATTGGAAGCAACATGGTCTAGTAAAATTGAATTTGATCCCAAAGGGAGAAACTTGATCCCTCTTCTCAACCAAGTATCATGTAAATAAAATGTATTCTATCCTGTTTTGGTTCCCCTATGTAAGACAAAGTTAAAGGCTCTTTCCTTCCCAGCAAGGAGGTCAGTTAGACGATAGATAACCTCAAAATTTCAAGCTGGAAGGAAAATTAGAGAGCACTATTTTAAATTACTATTTTCCAAACATAAAGAAATATATAAAAGTTTCAAGGAGGTTGTTTGCCTAATAAATCAACATTACATTTAGCCCTACTGATTCTCAGATGAAGAGCTATTTCCAGTACAAAATGCATTGAAAATTTTAAAGAAAGATCAATACAAGTTACAATATTACAAGAGCAAAAATTTATTTTCTCCAACTTTCTCATGGTACAAATTTTAGATGTCATAGATTAAATTATTTCATTTAATGTAAGTACTCTATGTTAGAAATCTGATAAATACAGTCAATGCATAATGTGGATTTAGCATCGTCTTCCTGAAAATACTATGTAGATTTCCCCATGCATTATTATTTCCAAATCTCTGCAAACACAAATTTCCATCCTAATGTGTTTTTATCTAAGTCATTCTCCTTTCATTAGTAACTTACTTATAATCTCATAGGTTAAAAATATTATTTTGCTTTCCCCGGATACACTTTAAAATATGCACATATTAAAAAATAAAAGAAAATATGCACATATTAGGTAATTGATTGTATTATTACTTACACATTCACTATCTTTGGTCATAGAACAGAAGTGAGAAAAAAGGTGCCCCATGATTAGATAAAAAATTAGGTGTAGTCAAAATAAATTTAGTACAATGTTGGTTAAAATTAATTTACTTGAGAAGAACAGCATCACGGATTACATGTAATTTAAAACAGCAACTTCTGAAAAGATGTTTGATGATTAATAATACTAATGCCTTAACATATTATTTTGATAATGGCAGAGAAATCAAGGCAATACAAACAGAAAGATAAGGATTATTTACCCATCTGTAGGATTTTAGATTCATGTGTACATACCTTGGGTAAGATATGGCCGTCCATGCACCAATTCGAAAAATATCATTACAGATAACAAAGTTAGGAGTCCAAAGCAAAGAGTGGTTGAAAGGATCTTGTTCATGTTAAAAAGTCTTCTTTGTGCTAGCAGAGAAACTGACTATCCAGGTCAAGATGAATACTTCAGTGGCTCTGGAATGCTGCAGAGATCACTTTTAAAAGGTGGCAAGTGTGCTTCAACTACAGATGATCTGGACAAAGAAAAAAACTTATAAAATGTAATGCATTCTATCGACATGATTCACTACTTGGAGAAGTGACAGGTTTGCTACTCAGTCAATGACAGGAAGAACCCAATCGATATATCTCATACCTGCCCATTTCACTAAAAGCAGGCATTCCTATGCATGCCCACGCACTTCAGACACAGGCATAAGCATAGAGGGAAAATTGGCAATTGAACCTGTTGGTTCAATTTTCATAACAATCAAATGGGAACAATGCCTTTCATTTGACCAAATTAGAGCCCCCCTACCCCTCCTTCCCCCCTCCCCACCCCAGGTCTCCCTGATAGCCCATGTTATTTGCAACCATCACTTCATTTTTAACCAACCAAATAGATTTGAGTTGGGAAGAGCTCAAATTGGAAATGAATCATAATGGGAACATTAATGTCTTACTGCACTAAAGAAGGATGGTTTCATTTTGCTGCAACCAGCACTTCTAAAGATTAAAGCTAAATCTAATTAATTCAAAGTTGGCAAATGTCCCATCAATTACACTCTTTAATACTTGCTTTAATTGTAATGGTTTTCTTTTTAAGTCGAAGTCTTTCAGTACATCCACAATTCCAGTTTTATGGCTCCAAAGATGTGCTAATGACCTCTGGCCTTGACACTTACTTCTTCTGTCAGGAGAACTCTAGATGCATTAGCTCTAAAACTGACTCCGTTCCCTGTGCACAAATGGCAGCATGAGATGATGTGAAAGAAGGGCAATGGCCCATCTTTCCACTAACCCATTGCCTTAATAAATTCCCTAAATAAAGTCTCAACTACTTAGTTTGATATTTAGCCTTGTTTTTCTTTCACAGGCTCATTTCCACTATATGTCTGGGCACCAGACACAGTAAGCTTTCAATCCCTGAACACACCTGGCACTTCCTCACTTCAGAGTTTACTGACAAATTTCTATCTACCTGGACTCCTTCATTCCACTGCCATTTTACCTGTTCATTTCTTAAGTATCCGATCAAATGCCACCAGCTCTATTCCGTCTTTTGGGTCTGTCTCTCTCTTTTGCTTTCAGACATAGATTTTGGTTTTTTGTTTGTTTGTTTTGTTTTGTTTTGTTTTGTTTTTACCTCCTTTGGATTTTCATAAGACTGCTTAGATATCTATCATCACTCCAAATCCATTCTTCATTTCATTGCAGTTACGTGTTTTGTGTCTGCCTCCACTATTAAATTGTGACTACTTTGAGAGCAGTTATGGTCATGGATGTTTCTGTCCTGATTTGCAAATATTGGAGTGATTCAAAGGAAAAATAAGTGAAAACATATTTCATTTGTGAGTAAAGAGCAACTGAAATATATGGAAATTTAAAGGCAAAATTGGATAATGCTCTTAAACTTTATATCTAGGTATAAAGCTAACTGACAGAATACAATACTTGCAGCTCCTTAAGTTTCTGTTCTCTCTTTAGCCTAAAAATTCAAGAACAATGTCTTTGAAACTTGATCCTTAAAGTTTTTCATACCATAGTGTTTCAAAACCTGTCATTCAAATATACCTTGATGCCATTTACCATTATTTATTTACTAGGTTATTTGGATTAGCTTTTTAAGCTCTAATTTAAAAAAAAAAAAAAGTACATCAGTATAGAAAACGTAAAATCAGTATTACTTAATGGACAAAAAAATATACAACATGATGAAAAATAGTATAGTTGCAAGAAATTATTACAGAAAAGAATAAAGAGGCACCTGCGAGGCTCAGTCAGTTAAGCATCCGACTCTTGGTTTCAGTTCAGGTCATGATCTCATGGTTCGTGGGTTCAAGCCCATCAAGCTCTGTGCTGACAGTGTGGAGCCTGCTTGGGATTCTCTGTTTCTTTCTCTCCCTGCCTCTCTCTCTCTCTCTCTCTCTCTCTCTCTCTCTCTCTCTCCCTCCAAAAATAAATAAATAAATATTTTTTTAAAAAAAGAAAAGAGTAGGGGTGCCTCGGTGGCGCAGTCGGTTAAGCGTCCGACTTCAGCCAGGTCACGATCTCGCGGTCCGTGAGTTCAAGCCCCGCGTCGGGCTCTGGGCTGATGGCTCAGAGCCTGGAGCCTGTTTCCGATTCTGTGTCTCCCTCTCTCTCTGCCCCTCCCCCGTTCATGCTCTATCTCTCTCTGTCCCAAAAATAAATAAACATTGAAAAAAAAATTTAAAAAAAAAAAGTAAAAAATAGACAATATACTGATAATAAACCTGATCATTCCTATATAATATGTTGATAATAAATTTCATAATCCAAAATGAAGATGCGACAATAAATAACAAATGAAATGGCAAGTTAAATATGAGTCAATATTAAAGACATGTTCAGTTCATGGTTCCTTAATTTAAAAAAATGTTTTTAAATGTAAATAAAATTTTTGGATTTTTAAAAATTTTGATGTTAAACAGCAGGTCAAGGAACCCCAATTCCTATGGGGTTTGCCTACTTAAAAGAGGCAAATTAACTGCCTTCTCTGATAAGGTTGGGTACTAATGACTCATTTCTAAACAAAATGTTATGCATTACTTTTGTTCTACAAACATTTGTTTCGGGAAATCCGAGGCAATCTCCTGAATCTTCTGTCATATTTTAGCTGATGTTGGCAAAGTGATGAAAAATAAGTGCCTTATCCATGACCCTTCCATCTACGTTGGGGAAAAAGCTCACAAAGACCAAAATATTTTACTAAATTCTTTTCATGATTATATATATGCATATATATATATATGCATATATATATGCATATATATATATAGTGTATAATCTAATTAATTGTTCAAATAAAAACAAATTTTCACTAGTGATTGTATTAAACAAATATATGAAGTTAGATTATTTGTTTCTGGAGCTGTTAGTATATACACAATAATAAT
This sequence comes from Herpailurus yagouaroundi, assembly GCF_014898765.1. Taxonomy (NCBI): domain Eukaryota; kingdom Metazoa; phylum Chordata; class Mammalia; order Carnivora; family Felidae; genus Herpailurus; species Herpailurus yagouaroundi. The sequence continues at coordinate 82,532,661 of NW_024412400.1, forward strand.
ACATAACAAGGTTATTGTTGCCACTTACTGAGTAATCACCCCATGACAGGCCCTATTCTAAACGTTTCACATATAGTATCTTATTTAATTCCTATATCAGTCCCTCAAAAATTATAAAGTTGTTTTGATTTTTCACCTTTTACAACAAAGGAAAAGTTATGGAGCCAAAAGGAAACCTAAATCCACTGCAGAGCCCCACTCTTAACCCACATTGTCTCTTGTCCTCAATTAGGAAAACAGAAATGTAAAATGATCGGTTGTTCCAATAAGAGAGATCCCAATTTTAAGGGACACTTACAGCATTTTGCTTCAAATTTTCAAGAGCAATTTTATTTTGATCAGTTAGTCTGTATTTCAGTTATAGCTTCTAAATAACATTTCAATTCTGTCAGTGAAGACATTGTCGAATTATATTACAATTTATAGATAACTCTAAGAATCATTTACATCTTAACTATTTCTCATAATGAGTGACAGGAAAAGCACAGATAATCAAGGTCCATATGGTGACTCAAACACATTTGAATAATTACTTTCTGACTCTATTAAACAATTGGGCTTTTTTTCCAAAGTAAAAAACTTAAGCAATTTTATTTGGACTTCCCTCTGACCCTGTGATTGCTTAGTAGAATTTTTGTAATGTTTTCTTTTTTTTTTAACTTTTATTTATTTTTGAGAAACAGAGAGAGACAGAGCTCAAGCAAGGGAGGGGCAGAGAGTGAGGGAGACACAGAATCTGAAGAAGGCTCCAGGCTTCGAGCTGTCAGCACAGAGACTGACACAGAACTCGAACCCATGAACTGTAGATCATGACCTGAGCCAAAGTCATATGCTTAACCGACTATGCCACCCAGGAGCCCCTCTTAGTAGAATTTTTAACGCGAAGTTAAATGAGTGGAAAAAAAGCAGCAGACAAAAAGAAGGCAAAAGTAGAGGCTCTGGCATTCTGGCAAGAGTGTGCATGGATATTTTTTTCATTTAAAAGAGTTCCGAAAGTTTTTAATTTTTCAGAATAAAGTAGAAATGTTTATTCAAATACCTTGGCAACTTTTAAAATTGGGTTGTCTTTTTATTACAATATTATTATTAACTTATTACCATTATTAATTGATTATTCTTATTATAATAAATTATTTAGGATTATATATTAAGAGTTCTTTATGTTGTGGATATCAGTCCCTTATCCAATATATAATTTGCAAATATATTTCCTCTTTCTGTGGATTGTTTTTTCACATTCTTGATAATGTCCTTTGAAGCACAGTTTTTATTTGAATAAAGCCCAGTTTGTTTATTTTTTCTGTGTGTATGTGTGTGTGTGTGCGTGCGTGCGTGTGTGTATTTTTAGTATATTTAAGAAAATGTGGCCTAATCCAAAGTCATGAAGACTCATGCCCATGTTTTCTTTTAGAGTTTTATGGTTTTAGCTCTAAAATGTAGGCCTTTGACCCCATTTTGCTTTAAATTTTGTATATGGTATGAGGTAGGGGTTCAACTTTATTCTTTTATATATAGATACCTAGTTGTCCCAGCACCATTTGTTGATATGTGGTTTTATTTATCGTCTCTCAATTCTATTCTATTGATCGGTTTTTCTAACCTTAAATCACCACCATACTATTTTTTTTTTTTGGTTAGATTTGATTTTTAAATAATCTCTACACCCAACGTGGGGCTCAAACTTACAACCCTGAGATCAAGAGTTGCATGCTTTAACCAACTGAGTCAGCCAGGTGCCCCCACATATTAGCTTGTTTAATGTAGCTTTGTAGTAAGTTTCAAAATGAAGAAGTGTGAGATTTCCAACTGTGTCCTTTTTCTGGATCTCTTTCATTTTCACATAAATTTTAGAATTAGCTTGCCAATTTCTGTAAAAAGGGCAATTGGGATTTTGATAAGAATTACATTGAATTGGTGGATCAATTTGAGAAATTTCACCATTTTTAAAATATTAAGTCTTCCATATGGTCTCTCTGACTGTTGAGGTCTTTCATGTCTTTCAAAGCTGTCTTGTAGTTTTCAGGGAACACGTCTTACACTAATTTTGTTCAATTTACTCCTAAATGTTTTCTCTTCTTGATGGTATAATAAATGGAATTGTTTTCTTAATTTAACTTTCACATTGTTCATTGCCAGGGTATGAAAATACAATTGATTTTTGTACGTTGATCTTGTTTCTTGAAACCTTCCTGACTTCATTTATTAGCTCTAACCTTTTGTTTTTGTTTTTGTTTTTTTTAAGATTCCTTAGCATTTTCTATATAGAAGATCATGTCATCCATAAATATAGTTTTATTCTCTCCTGTCCACTCTAGGTTTCTTTTATTTCTTTTTTGTGTCAATCGTTCTGGCTATAGCCTCCAGAGCAATGTTTAGTAGAAATGGTGAGAGTAGACCTACTTACCTTGTTCTTGATCTGAGGGAGGATGGATTTCAAACTTTTACCTTAAGTACAATATTATTTCTAGATGTTTTTTGCAGATGCCCTTTACAAGATTAAGGAAATTCCTTCAATTCCTAGCTTTTTGAATATTTTTATTATAAAAGGGTATTGGATTTTGTCAATTTTTTTTCCTCATTTATTGAGTTGATCACGTGATTTTGTCCTTTATGCATGATGTATTGCACTGATTGACTTATAAGTTAAATAAACCTTGTATTTCTGGGATAAATCCCATTTGGTGTATGATCCTTAGTAAATGTTACTAGATTCAGTTTGCTAGTATTTTGTTGAAAGCTTTTGCATCTGTATTTATAAGGGATATTGTTCTGTAATTTTCTTGTTATTTCATTGTCTAGCTTTGGTATCAGGATAATACTGGCATCATAGAATGAACTGATTCTCTCCTCTTTTATTTTTTGAAGAGTTTGTAAGGATTGGTATTTATTCTCCTTTAAATGTTTTGTGGAATTTAACAGTGAAATCATTTGGTTTTGCCTTTTATTTGTGGGAAGTTATTGAAATACTAATTCAATCTTATTTGTATAGATCTATTCTACCTCTTGATTTTATTTTGGTAGTTTGTGTCTTCCTAGGAATTTGTCCATTTCATGTAGATAATCTAATTTTTGGCATATAATTGTTCACAGTATTCCTTTGTACACCTTTTAAATTTTTTTTTAATGTTTATTATTTATTTTTGAGAGAGAGACAGAGTACAAGCAGGAGAGGGGCAGAGAGAGAGGGAGACACAGAATCTAAAGCAGGTTCCAGGCTCCGAGCTGCCAGCACAGAGCCCAACGTGGGGCTCAAACCCATGAGCCATGAGATCATGACCTGAGCCAAAGTCAGACGCCCAACTGACTGAACCCCTCAGGCGCCCCATATACACCATTTTATTTCCATAGGTTTGCAGTAATATCCCCAAGCTGTTAAATGTGATTATTTATCTTTTAATATAGAAATAAAACATTGAGATTTTGTCACTTCTTTATTAAGAAGAACCATGAGAGGGGCGCCTGGGTGGCGCAGTCGGTTAAGCGTCCGACTTCAGCCAGGTCACGATCTCGCGGTCCGTGAGTTCGAGCCCCGCGTCAGGCTCTGGGCTGATGGCTCAGAGCCTGGAGCCTGTTTCCGATTCTGTGTCTCCCTCTCTCTCTGCCCCTCCCCCGTTCATGCTCTGTCTCTCTCTATCCCAAAAATAAATAAACGTTGAAAAAAAAAAATTGTTTAAAAAAAGAAGAACCATGAGATATAGAGACATCTCTGGCAGAATCCAGGGGAAAGTAATAGTAATAAAACATACACACCTAACATTGAACACCAGCAAGAAGTAACATCCATAAAGGGTTTTAAACCAATAGACAGGCAAGGCAGCAGAAATTTCCAGACATAGATACACTGTGATATGGGAGCTTAATGTTTTTAAGTAACACTTTTGATAACTGTTGAAAAGCATGGAAGGTGTCTGAGTAGAAGTAAATAGGGGACTAGATTCTGGTCAGACTGAGGACTTAAAATCAAGCGTCAAATATATGGTTCTTTCCTTGTAGCACATGATGCAAAACAAAACATCATTCAAAAATGTAAGTGAGATAAATCACCGGGCAAGAAATCATATAAAACACAGTCTATGGAAATAGAAAGAGAAAAAAACTGGATTAAAAAATCCAGTGTAAGAAAAAAGATTCTCTAAGCCTATAAATGAAAGCAGTAGGAAACCAGACTCTTAGAATTGAGACCAGAGGAAGCAACCATCAATAAAAGGGTTTGGGCCTCAGTTTAAAAGGTAGACTCCTTGGCCATCAGGGATCCTGGACTATGACAAATGTCTCTAACCTCACCTTCTTCCTTCAGCTACCATGGAGATGGTAGTTGTAAAGATGGTTTATCAGTTGTAAAGTGGTCCATTGGCCACTATCATTTAAACAAACCTTTCTCTCTCTTATCTTAACAACAAATAAACTTTACTAGACTATTCACAACTTCCAACTCCTTCCCTAGTAATCCCTAGTGTCTCTCTCCATCAAGGCCAAACTTCTGGAAATAATTTCCTTCCTCTGGTTCTTTCCCACATATTTACTTCAGCCTGTTTCAATCTTGCTTCTACCTTCCTGTTCCCAGCTCCACGAAATCGCCCTTTCCAAGAACATCATTGCTGCCAAACCCAAGAGCCGTTTCTGGATCTCCTCTCCCTGTGTATCTTTTTCAGAATCTTCTTGGTTGACCACAGCCTTCTCATTGAAAAACTCCCTGGTTTTCTCCTACTTTGCTAGTCATTCCTTTTCAGTTTCTTTTAACATTTCCTCCTCCTGTGACTTTTGAAAGATGAACTTTGTCAGGGTTTTGTTCTAGATTCTCTTTCCTTATCATGCTTCAATCTCTTCTCTGAAATGCATAACTTTAATCACTACCTACATGCCCGTGACTCCAAAATGTATACCTCTCTCCTTACCTCTCTTTTGAGTACCATACCTGGATTTTTTACAAGGTTCTCAACCATGTCCAAAAGCAAACCCCTCATTTTCACTCCAATGTTTCATGTCTCTTCTAATGTTCACTAACTAAGCAGCATGGCGTTTACCCAGTTATTCATTCAAGAACCCCATTACTCTCCCTTCCTCCCCATCTTTTTCAGCAAATTGCAAAGTTCTGTCATTAAACAACTTAAGTATTTTTCATATCTTTCCATATCTGTCTTTGTTGGCACCTCCCTAGACTAGGAAGCTATCATCTCATTCCTACACTACTAAAATACCATTAATACTAAGTCTCCTTGTACCACTCTTGCTCCCCTTTAATCCATTTCCCACAAAGCTTTTAATCTTTGGAAAATGCAAATACCAGTCTGTAATATTCATACTTAAAACCTTTCAACCCTTCTTTGTTACACTTAGGATAAAAATTGAATGTCATGACATAGTCTATAAAGTCCTGCATTATCTGCCTTTACTTACACCTTCAATTTGTCCAGACTCATCTTTCCCTTACCATAGTTCAGCCACTATGATCTTTTAGTTCTTCAGAAATGTCAAGCTACTTTTGCTACAAGGACTTTGTACCTTCAGGGAGGCACACTTCCTTCTCCCCACTTACATACACACACACACACACACACACACACACACACACACACTCCATTTTAAGCCTCAGTTAAAATTGTCACTTCCTCAGAAAAATCTCTCTGATTTTTCCCCACTAGGTAGTTCTGCCTGTCATAGCCTTTCACTGTATGTTTCCTGACTAGCCCATGTTTCAACTCTAAAAAAATTACTATGTATGTTTTTGTGCAGTCTGTCCTTATTGCCATGTTCGTATCCTCAGCAACCACAAGAGGTCTGGGTACATAAAAATCCCCAGAAAAATATCTAATGATTAAACAAATGAATAAGTAAGTAGAATAAGAGTCCGTTTGTAGTTCTGTTTGTGCTTGGGTGCCTCCCATTAGTTTGACTACTTCAAATCAACCTACTAAAGGAAAGAAGGCTCCTGACTATTCTAGACACAGAATATTTCAAGGAAGATGGAAGGACAAAATGTTTCCAAAACAAGGCAGGGCTGAGATTTCCAAAATCAGAGTCTCAGTGCTCAGAGGAAAAGAGGGCAAAAGAGGGCAAAGACTGTCATACTTTTGTTGTTGTTGTTTTTCTCCCAAATAGAGGAAGTAGGTGGCATTGAGCAAGTGAGGTGAAGGGGAACCAAACATGACTTTGATTTAATAGGCAAGTTAACTCATATGTGAACACCTCAATGTTTGTATAGGTCATGCAATGAAGTAATGATGCTTGCTATGCTTGAGAAAGAAAGTCAATATCTATGAGAAAGAACAGTGTTGAAGCCAAGAGATGTCAGAAAAGGAAACTGTCAGGCATCCTGCAGATTCATTTAAGATCTGAATCAAGGCTCTTCCAGAGGAGGATGGGAGAAAAGAACATTTTTCTAGGAGAATCTCTTCAAATGTAACTTCTGTGCCTTTTCTCCTTGTGTGTGACTCTTGGATTTGAACTGCAGATTGAAGGTTTGTCCCTTAGTAGCATCTAACTCATAAAGGTATACATCTGTGTTTGGCCACGTTCCTGACTTCACTCTTGTTAGGAACTAATCTTGGGTTTCCTGTTCTCTCCTCACTGTCCCTGATTTCAGCTTTCTCCTTTCTCATACTCTGAGAGCTGGTTAGAGCTTGCCTCACTATGTAGTGGAGATAGGAGAATACTTTCAAGAGACCATTCTTTTGTTCACACAATTCCCATTGTCTAGAAGATACTTATCCTTCATTATTCTACTTGGGAAACTCATTGAAAAAGAAAAGTCTGAGGCCCAAGATTATATTTTCCAATTAAGAATTCCTCCATCTTCTTAGGGCAGAATTAATTGCTTCTTCTTCTGTATACTGAAAGCATAATATAACTTGCATTATGTCACTTATTGCATTCTGTTTGTTACTAAATAGGCCTGTGTGTCTAGAGTCTCTCTCTAAATCTGAGTTGCTTGAGCATCAGGATGATAATTCCTTTATTGCTCCTTGTAACATATACCTTCTAGCTTGTGGTAGGGGTTAAATGAAAAAAATAGATGGAAATATTTAGCATGGGTCCTGGAACACAGTTTGCGATTGCAAATGCAAATGCATTGCAAATGCTGATTAAAGGGAATAGTAATTCCACCATTGATGATCCTAATTTAAATAGTCTCTACCAAGAAAATTAATTTTAAGAAAACATTATCATAATAATGCACATAAGGAAATGTTTACATTGACATCTAGCCAGGCAAAATGTTCTTTGGTCACCTAGTTAAAAAAAAAAGTTGACACCTTCTGCCTCTCAATGTAACATTGGTACTTCCAAGCTCTGGGCTTCAGGCTCTCATGTAAAATGTTGAGGTTAATTACATCCGTGATCTCTTCCCCTTGAATATTCTGTGGCAATATTCTGCTGAACACTTTCTCATAACCTATAGTTATCTATTTATAGCATGTATAACCATCATTATTTTTTTAAGAAAAAAAAAGGTAATTCAAGATGATTTTTGTATATTTGCACACCCAACATAGTATCTAACATGATAATAGATCTCACAAAAAATCCATTGATGAATTATGAAAAAGTCACTGCTTTAACTCAGAATGACTACTCTTTTTCCTCAGTAAATCTATTTTTTTGTGTGCATTCGAGTGTATCACTTCCTTTTCTTTCATTTATAGTAGTGACTTCCTGCTTACCCACAATATATAACCTTTCTCTCCTGGATTGAGCCATCTCCTCTTTTTTTTAGGTGAATTCCAGCAAGTCATTTTGGGTGGCCAAACATATTTATGAATTTACATAAGCCTTAGTCAAACCAGCAGGAGAATTTGTCTCATTCTAGCTGATGGCCTGAACATTTGAATGGAAAACAACAAAGTAATTCAAACATCCTTGGCTTTGCATAATCCATTTTGCTCAGTCCTGGATGATTCACAATGCTACCTTACCCTCCACAAATTTCCTTTCATTTCTCACCACAATATATTTCAAGATTTCACTCTGAGAAACCTTCAATGTTATTAATACATTAAATAATGAATGAAGATAGATATTGAAAAATTCAGTTTTATTAACTAAATTCTTGGTGATATTAATACATTTACAGAACTTCAGTCCATAGAGCAGTGCTTTAGGGAGAAGATGCTATTATCATAATGAGATTTCTTCCTCTGACACAAACCATTAGGTGGAGTCAATATTTATGAAGCTTTTATCCTGACTTGTGTAATTTGTAACTCCTGCCTGGGTATGACTTTTCAGCTCAGTTGTTCTTAAGTCCATTAACTACTATAACAGGATGAACTCAGATTTATTGCCACTACTAGGAGCTTTGCGAAGAGGTGTGGGTTGAGAGGAAAAAAGAGTCTTTGGAAATCAGAGGACACAGAAACAATCAATTTTGTTGGCTGCTGAGATTCAGCTCCATAGATAGTTTTAGTATAAGATACCTCCATCAGGCACAACTTACATCCCTTGAACAGATATCCATTCCCTGGAATTTAAGAGGGAAGAATTTAAGACAAGATTTGGATAGTAGTATCTAGGAACACATCCCTTAAAAATAAACAAGCAAACAAACAAACCTCACAAACCAAGTACCTGTTTATCCCAAATATTATTACTGTCAGTGAGCTAAGTGATATGAGGGATACAGTCATTCAAGAAGCTGTGTTCCATAATGGAAAGGGCCCATCAATAAGATTCATAATACCTAAATTCAATCTATGATGCACTACTCATGAATGTCATGACAATTGGCGAGTCCCAATTTTTCTTTTTCCACATCCAGCATTCTTTTTAGCACTTCAGACTGATGATACCTCTCAGTACTTCAGTGAGCAGTTGCCTATGGAGTATTATGTACATGACCTCGACTCACACCCAAGCCATTATAGTTCTAATTTTCACTGTAGCAAGACATAGACTAGGATGCACACACTTGTTTAGATGCAGGTTGGTACCAGATCCTTCACTGGAAAAGGATGTATTGAAGAAGAAAGACATGACTGATGGCTTTAAAAGGAAATCTAGGGGTGCCTGGGTGGCTCAGTTGGTTAAACATCCAACTTCAGCTCACGTCATGATCTCACGGCTCATGGGTTTGAGCCCCATGTTGGGCTCTGTGTTGACAGTTCAGAACCTGGAACCTGCTTTGGATTCTGTGTCTCCCTCTCTCTCTGCCCCTCTCCCATTATTATTCTCTAGTTGCCCACAGTGGTAACTTGTTTGATACCATACTGTTTTGGTTTTCTTTATTTCCCAGCCTCACTGGGTATGGTATCCTCACCAGATATCTTCTGATAAATCTGCCCCAATAAACTACTTGCATTTGAAGCCTTGCCTCAAGGTATACCTCAGCAGAAATAAAGTTAAGAAAACCACTGACACAATGTGAATATAATATTTCACACTTCATTTTAACCTCAATATAGAAATTTGCCAAACATAAGGTATGTTTATTTCATTGATCTTTTCCCTCACTTACCTTGTAAGAAAAAGAACTACAATGCTTTCCAAACATAAAGAGTACCAGTTAACTTCAGAGATAAAATTAACCTACTCACTGATTTCACCGTTTGTAAATTAGACGTAATGATGATGGAACCCTAGCACATTTTACATTTTGCAAACCATCTATTTGTCATGTATCTTGTTAGTTTATATCTATTCTTGTTTTACCCCCAAAAAACTTAAGTCAGAAATATCAACAGCAACAAGTTTCCATATTAGCTTCAGAAATTGCCCAAAGCCTCATAGAGATATTGATAATAATACAGAAGGTGTGCCTGGGGGCTCTTCAGCTGCTTGAGCACTGGTCTCCTCTGGTAAGGAGGGGAAATTTTCATGCTTGAGGTTGCTGCAGATTTCCTATTAACTAATTCCCTAAAGAAGCTCTGGTTCACCTCTGGAAGACCTTTCCTCCTCAGCACATGAGGGATGGGCTGCTGACAGGAAGCAGAGTGCACCCCACATAATTAAACGAAGGAGAGATTCCTAGGAATTACGTGACTAGAAAGAATCAGCTATCTCTGCTCCTCAGTTTAATTAGCTAATGAATGCCTGGACAGGCACTAAGTTACTTTACTGATGCAGAATTCTGTTCCTACCACTCTGTGTGAATACAGAATTAAATTCTTGGAACCTGTGCTTCCTTTGAATCCTTCGCTTGACTTTGAAGGTGCTCCATGGACTGGCCTCAACCTACTTCTACAGTCCCCTCACTGACTACAGTTCCATATGCCCTCCATGCTTTTTTTTTTTTTAAGTTTATTTCTTTATTTGGAGAGAGAGTGAGTGAGCATGAGCAGGGGAGGGGCAGAGAGAGAGGGAGAGAGAGAATCACAACCAGGCTCCATGCTTAGCACAGAGCTCGATTCAGGCTTGATCTCATGAACTGTGAGATCATGACATGAGCTGAGATCAAAGGTCAAACGCTCAAAAGACAAAGCCACCCAGGTACCACATGCCATCCATATTTCTAATACACTGTGTTTTAGCTCAAGTTTTCAAAAAGAAACCCTGAGACAAAATTACATGCTGATGCTTTACTGGAGGTTACTAAATATCATGCCACTTCATGATATTCCATTTTGACATAAGGATTATTTAGAGCTAAAAGACACTTGAAAAACAACAGGTGCAAGAGGGATGCTGTGACTCCTCCTCCTACCTGAAAGCAGGAGACAAAACCCTGAATGGAAGATATCCTTTGGATATCAGGAGAAAACAAACATTCTTATCACTGAGATAAATCTATAAAAACAAACCTTGTTAAACTAACACTTATCTTTCTAATCACTTCTCTACCCAATTAACTACCCTAAGCCCAAGCCCATCTGTGTTGTCATATTTTCACAATTTACCACTCTTTGCCCAATTCAGTGTAGATAAGCACTCAAATCTAACTGCTTCTTTGAGTCTTCATTTACTTATGAGGGCTGTCTGTCATGCAAAACTTATATCAAATACATTTTTTGCTTTTCTCCTATTAATCTGTCTATGCTGATTACATCTCAGTCACAGTCAAAAACCCTGAGAGGGTTAGAGGTACCATTTTGCCTCCCCTACAGCACAAAGAATCACAAGATGAAAAAGAAAAGCAAGGCATGGAAAGAAGGAAACCAAACACAGGGTGATGTGTTTCTGTGCTTGCTATAGTTTCACCTGAAAACATGTGTTTAATTGCTGAGCCCTGCTGGATAAATCTAGACTGACATCGGGGAGTCACTGCACCTTAAAACAGTCCATAGTGATTTGGAAGGGCAAGGAGATTCTCTGTTGCCTCCATCTCATCTCTTGCATCTTTGGTCTACCCCATAGAAGGCTAACGCCCCTACACTCACTCGCAGTTTCTATTATTTCCCTCTCTGCCCCAAGGCATCCAGTCGGGATGCTAGAACCTCCTGCACTTCATTGCACCAATAAGCCATTGCACTGGTCTATCCTTGCCCATCAGTATATTATGTAGGTTCTTCTTTTGTTTGTGTTGTGGTTGGATGAACAGAAAGAGTTGGGGACTTATCACCATGGTAATATCAAGAGCTATTGCTAAAATGTCTATGGCTTAGAAGGAAAGCAAGTGCTAGGCCAGGGATAGAAGCAGAACTGAGCCACGTGGGTGTGTTCCAAGTGGCAAGGCAGCTGGCAATACAATACGGACCTAACTGTGGAACCCCCTCTTGTACAAGGCTACACTAAAAATGTGAAGCCTCTAAGTCACTTAATTAAAGGGTCTCAATAGTATTCCCAGTTGCTGTAAATGTTGGCTCTAAAATTCGGGGGGGACCAACATACAATATTGTTTTCTCTTATGTAGAAGTTGCAAAGGGCAATATCAGATTTATTACTTTAAAACCAGAGTTTCTCAATCTTGGTATTACTAAGATTTGGGGTTAGAGAATTCCCTAATCGTAAGGGGGCTTTCCTGTGCTTGGTAGGATGTTTAGTTGCTTCCTTTGCCTCTACCCACATCTGTTGTCACCCTGGCTTCAACCCTGGTTTATGGCCCATTTAATGCAACCCTCTCCCACCGATTTTTGAATACCAAAAAATGTCTGCAGACATTGCCAAATGTCTTTTGAAGGCAAAATCATTCCCAGTTAATACTCATTGCTTTTAGCCATGACTTAGTATGCCCCAGATCACCAGACCCTAAGAATATTACCCCTAAATGTTTGTGGGTTTTCTTTCCATTCTCTGACATATATGTCTTACCAGAGTATTGAGCACACTCATCACCTCTTGCTTATCAAACCAATCAGAATGATGCCATCTATAGACTTGACCACCGGGATATTCTGCAGAATGTGAGAATGATCACCATGGTCAGGATACCTGAGAATTGAGGTACAGCCGAGGGCGATATTGCAAAAAAAAGTAGGACAGTAAACATAGCCATGAAAAGGCAAGCTGTATTTGATCCTCTCTGGTAAATGGATCACTAATTTTTAATAACACACCAAATGTCAGAGGCTGGTTAATGTGCTTCAATAAAGATAATGCATCTACTATTGAGAGTCAATTCTCGGGGCGCCTGGGTGGTGCAGTCGGTTAGGCGTCCGACTTCAGCTCAGGTCACGATCTCGCGGTCCGTGAGTTCGAGCCCCGCGTCAGGCTCTGGGCTGATGGCTCAGAGCCTGGAGCCTGTTTCAGATTCTGTGTCTCCCTCTCTCTCTGCCCCTCTCCCGTTCATGCTCTGTCTCTCTCTGTCCCAAAAATAAATAAATGTTAAAAAAAATTTAAAAAAAAAGAGAGAGTCAATTCTCAGTGGGCATCCCACATTTTTGCATATTGTGTGAGCAGAGGCACTGATTTTCTTCATTCTAGACTACCTTTCAAGGTATGTTTTATACCAAATAGCTTTGGAGGAGGAAGACAGAAAAAGCATCTCCTTTCAGAGCAAATGGTAGGTTCTAGTATAAGAAAAATAATATTTTCCATCAAGGCAAATAAAGGATAGTCTCACTTCCCACTATAAAAGATTCAAGATTACTAGGGTGCCTGGGTGGCTCAGTCGGTTAGGCATCTGACTTCGGCTCAGGTCATGATCTCAGAGTTTGTGAGTTCGAGCTCCGCACTGGGCTCTGTGCTGGAAGCTTAGAGGTTGGAGCCTGCTTCAAATTCTATGTCTCCCTCTCTGCTCCTCCCCTGCTCATGCTCTCCTTCAAAAATACGTAAAAACATTAATAAAAATTTAAAAAAAAAATAAAAGATTCAAGATCAGAATGCTTGAGATTCTTCTCTTGTAACACACCCCACTGAGTGTGAAAAAACCACCCGGCCCTCTGTGCTCCACCCTATGTGAGTTAGGGCCTAAGGAACTGATGTTAAGTGCTGATGTTCTGCCGACTGCTATTTCTGTGAGTAATAAACTTCATTTGTCTCCAACTCAGGAATCTCATGTTTTCTGCCACAATCCATGAAACTGTGGCAGGCTAACTTATTAGCTTGCTAGTGGAGTAAAATCTCAGACTTTTTCCCAGTTCTTGACATCCAGAAAAAAGTAGTGTTTGGAGTTATAATTTGGTTAAGGTTACAGGAGTCTCCGTCATCCACTATGATCCAAGTGGGTTTTACAGAGGTCAGAGATAAATTGATGAGGAACATTCTGGTAACTAACTTTGCGGCTTAAGTCTTTGATGGTGGCTCCAATCCCTTCAATTACTTTTGAATGTTCTATTGCTTCTTATTTTCCATTTTGAGGTAGGGGGAGGGCAGTTGTAAATGCTTCCAGTTGGCACCTCCAGTTGGCTCTTATTCCAAAGGTCAGAGAATCAATGTAAGGGTTCTGTCACCTGCGAAGTGTATCCATCCTTAGCATACATTTGTTGACTCTGGAAATAACCATAGGGTTAGCCTATAGACCCAGTTGGTCAGCTGAGAGACAGACTTGTATCAGAACTGTACTTAAAATTAAATATGTTTAAGTAAAGTTAAAAAAACAAAAAGCTGCACTTAACACCTGTCCCCTAGAAGATCCCTCTCTCATTAGGGGTCTAATATGGCATTTCAGGCTTCCTACCAGTCAGTTCAAATTGCATATATGTCTTTTAAAAATCACCCAGGACAAAGTGCCTGGGTGGCTCAGTCAAGGAAGCATCGGACTCTTGCTTTCCATTCAGGTCATGATCTCATGGTTTGTGAGATCGAGCTCTGCCTTGGGCTCTGTGCTGACAGTGTGGAGCTTGCTTGGAATTCTCTCTCTCCCTCCCTCTGCTTCTCTCTCTCTCTCTCTCTCTCAAAATAAATAAATAAACATTTAAAAAAATCACCCATGACAAGTTGTCTTGTCAAATAGCTGCAAATCCCTATGGAGAAGATTGGAGGACATTTACCATGTATGGTTACAGGGTTCCAGCCTTTTACTCGATAGGACCCAGCTCTGTGAGTAGACTTAGATATGGAAACTGAAAGAAGGACTGTAATTTTCCAATGTGGCACTGGATGTCAGACATCCCCCACCCACTTTCTATCTCTCCATTATGTATACAAAACAACTGTCCATCTTTGTTAACCCTGGGAAAACCATAAATTATTAGCCATCACCATCCTTCTTTGATGGTCAAGCTCCTCTTACCACCACTCCAGAATTTCTGCATATTTACTTTGCATTTGGGCATTCCAGAATCCCATTCTCTTCATGTGTATTTAATTAGACTAATTTCATAGCATCCTCTCCTACTGACAAAGGAAGTTACCACTGAGCTTTTCAAAGATGCCAATACCTTTCTCAACTGTGCATTTAATATTACCTTAGCAAAGGTAGCATTCTTTGGGCTTTAGGTGGTAATTCTCAAGTGTTGTCATTCCAACATCTACACTTCCCTGAGCTTTCTTTTTTTTTTTTTTTTTAAATTTTTTTTCCACGTTTTTATTTATTTATGGGACAGACAGAGACAGAGCATGAATGGGGGAGGGGCAGAGAGAGAGGGAGACACAGAACCGGAAACAGGCTCCAGGCTCCGAGCCATCAGCCCAGAGCCCGACGCGGGGCTCGAACTCACGGACCGTGAGATCGTGACCTGGCTGAAGTCGGACGCTTAACCGACTGCGCCACCCAGGCGCCCCTTCCCTGAGCTTTCTGAGAAATTCCTCAGTAATAAAGCATGGACGTTTTGGCATCTTGACTTCATTTAACATAGGCATTATCATTGGCAGGCTTCAAGAAACCACACCAGCAAACTCTCATGCTTTTACTTCCCTACTCAGGTTGTACTAAAGGCTGATTCTGGGTTTCATTACTGGAGACCATCAGGAATGGTAAGGCATGAATTCTGAGGACACCAGTGGTCATATTACCCAGTCACTGTTTTGCATAGTTTATTACATGGTCTTTAGGTAATGCTGCTTTCCTCTGGCAAGTAGAAAGGACTGATTCTGCTAGCCCTGAGAGATCAGAGAATTTAGGAGGTTCAGAGTCCCAAATATCCTAATTTCTGGCCTCAGGGATCCCCATTTCTTATATTTGTCTTAAGAGACCTATCAAGTCTGCATTTACTTCTTTTTTGCAGCTCTTGCAACTTTATAATTAGAAATGCCTCTGTACCAATGAAGTGTAATAGCTACTTGACCTCTTAATGCCTTTTCTTATAACTACACTTCATTCCACTTAACCAAAGGTGAAAGCTTGAATAATTGTAATTCCATTGTAGGCCAGAAAGTTTTGCCACTCCACGTAACAATAGCAAGGGAATAAGTTGCTTTGGTTCCAGAACATGAGTTATCTAACCCCAAAATCTCAACTTGAGGATTGGCTTTTCTTTTATTGTTTGTTTGTTTGTTTGTTTGTTTGTTTGTTTAGAAAGAGAGAGGGAGAGAGAGAATCCCAAGCAGATTCAATGCTGTCATCATAGAGCCTGATGCCGGGCCTGATCTCAGGAACGGTGAGATCATGACCTGAGCTGAAATCAAGTCTGATGCTCAACTGACTGAGCCACTGAGGTATCCCAGAGGATTGGCTTTTGAAGGCCACTTTTTGTATCCATTATGTTTGCCTGGGGCCATTAGGAAACAGAACTTTTGACAAAACTTACTATACAACACTTTTTCAGGAAGTGTGAGGGCATCAAGAGTAAAGAGAAAAGGAAAATGAAGCAGAAATAAGATAAAACAAATACAAGGTGTTTTCTTTGCATGTCACATTTTAACAGAAAGTGAAGGGTCATAGGTTACCTGTGTATTTAACATTAAAAACTGTCAGTATTCTAAAATGCTTATAAAATTTCATACAGAACTAATGTATGAGTTCCAGATCCTTCAGTTGTTGAGAAGACTGAACTATTTTTATAGAAAAATCAATTAAATGCATATACAGTATATATGTTTCTTCCTGTAGTCTCTATTCCATTGAATTATTTCCTTATGCCAATACTACACTGTCTTGATTACTGTAGTTTTATACTAAGAGTTTGAAAGTGTGAGTCCACAAATGTTGCTCAGTTTCAAAACTGTTTTGACTAGTGTAACCATTTTCATTTCTATATGAGATTTAGAAACACAGCTTGTCAATTTCTACAAAAAAAATGTTGGGATTTCAGATAGAATTTCATGACATCTGTACATCAATTTTGAGAAAAATGGCCTCTTAATATATTAATTCTTCTAATCCATGAACACAGAACCATTCTCTACTATAGATCATCCTCAATTTCTATGAGCAATGGTTTCTGCTCTTCAGACTGGAAGTCTCACATATAGTTGTTAAACTCATTTCTAAGAATTTTATATATCTTGATGCTATAGTAAATGGATTTTAAAAATTTGTATTCTACAATTGTTGCTAATATATAGAAATGCAATAGATTTTTATGTATTGACCTTATACTCTGTACCTTTGCTAATTTTATGATTTCAAATAGTTGCTTTGAATATCTTAGGGTTTTCTATTTAGACAATCATATAACATATAAAATTACTTCTTTTCCAGCTTAAGTGTACTTTATTTTCTTTCCTTCTTATTGCCTTGTGGAATATTGCACAGTAAGATGTTGAATAAAAGTAAAGAGAGCTCATATCCTATCATTGTTCCCAATCTTGGAAGGAAACAGTACAATATTTCACCAATCTGCGTGTTTTTTGTGATACATTTTATGATATTGAGGAATATTCCTTCAATTTCTGGTCTTCTGAGAGTTTTTTTTTATTATAAATCAATGCTGCATTTTGTCAAAACTCTTTTTGATATGTATTGAGATGATTAAGATGTTGAATCCGTTGACTGATTGTTGAATGCTAAATTGATTTTGCATTCACAGTCCTAGGAATAACTTCAATTGGTGTTCATGTGTTATTCTTTTTGTATATTTCTGATTTTGATTTACTAATATCTTGTGGAGGATTTTTGCATCCATTTTCATAAGGGATGTTGGTCTATACTGTTCTTTTTATATATCTGTCAGATTTTGTATTTGGGGCTGTACTGTACACATAAATAAATTGGGTCATGTTCTTTCCTAATTTATCTGTGTCTTTCACACGTCAACTTTACAGCGATTTAATTTCATTTATCTACCCATTTGTACTTTTGTTGTCATGAATTTTACTTCTGCATACTTTCTAAACACTTAATTACAATTTTATTTTTTGTTTTAAACAAATTATCTTTTAGGAAAATAAAGTAAAAAGATAAAAAGCTAGACATTTGAAAATTTATCCTTATATTTAGACTTTTCTGTCTTTAAGTCTGAAATTCCATTTGCTATCCTTTCCTTCAGCCTCTTGAACTTCCTTTCGTATTTCTCATAATTTAGGTTTGGTGGTTACAAATTTTCTGAGTGTTTATTTATTAGAAAATAACTTTGTTTTATTTTTATTTTTGAAGGACTATTTTGTTACATATTGAATACTGATTTGATTGATTATTCTCTCAAGTATTTCCTTCTCATTCTCCCTCTGCTGCATCTCTAAGTCCATGTATTATAAACAGAATGATATACCCAAAGTACCTGAAGATCTTCTTTTAAAAATTTATTTTTTGGGGGCACCTGGGTGGCTCAGTCAGTTGAGTGTCTGGCTTTGGCTTATCATGATCTCACAGTTCACGGTTCATGAGTTCAAGCCCCTTGTTGGGCTCTGTGCTGACAGCTCAGAGCCTAGAGCCTGCTTCGGATTCTGTGTCTCCCTCTCTCTCTGCCCCCTCTCCATCTTGTACTCTGTCTCTGTCTCTGTCTCTCTCAAAAATAAATATTTAAAAACATTTTTTTAAAATAAAAATCTATTTTCTGGGGGCAATTAAGCAGCATTAAAATTAAGTTCAATTAAGCATCCGACTCTTGATATCAGCTCAGGTCATGGTCTCATGAACTGTGAGATGGAGCCCCGAATGGGTCTCTGCACTGACAGCATGGAGCTAGCTTGGAATTTTCTTTGTCCCTCTCTCTCTGCCCCTCCCCAGTTCGTGCTCTCTCTGGCTCTCAAGATAAATACATAAGCTTAAAAAAAATCTATTTTCTGGTTTTTTTTTTTCAGATTAAATCATTTTTATTGATCGGTCCTCAAGTTCAGAGTCTTTATTCTACCATCTTCATTCTATTAGTAGGCCTATCCAGTGTTTTCTTTTTCACTTCAGATATTATATATTTTACTTTTAGAATTTTGACTTATTTTCAGGTCTTACCTGCTAAATTTCTACATTTTTTCACTGATTTTTGTACAGTTTCTACTATCTCCTGAGATTCCTCAGCTATTCATTCCTTATGACCATACATTTTGCTTTAAATCCTTGAAAACACTTATAATAATTGATACTAAGAGCTTCATTGTATCCTGGCCTATTCCAATATCTGGGCCATCTTGGTGTCTGTGACCACTGATGGCTTTTGTTCTTAATTATTCACCACATTTTCCTACTCTTTTTCAGGTCTAGTAATTTAAAAAAATGTTTATTTTTTTAATGTTTATTTTTGAGAGACAGAGTGCAAGCGGGGAAGGAACAGAGAGAGAGGGAGACACAGAATCTGAAGCAGGCTCCAGGCTATGAGCTGTCAGCACAAAGCCCGACGTGGAGCTCGAACTCACCAACGGTGGGATCATGACCTGAGCCAAAGTCAGATGCTTAACTGACTGAGACACCCAGTTGCCCCTCAAGTCTAGTCATTTTTGTTAGATAATTTTTTTTCTGGACACTTTTAAAGACACATTTTACATTTATTTATTTTTGAGAAACAGAGGGAGACAAAGCGTGAGAAACAGAGTGAGATAAAGCGTGAGTGGGAGAGGGGCAGAGAGAGAAGGAGACACAGAATCCGAAGCAGTCTCCAGGCTCTGAGCTGTCAGCACAGAGCCCAAAATGGGGCTCGAACCCACAAACCGTGAGATCACGACCTGAGCCAAAGTCGGATGCTCAACCGACTGAGCCACCAAGGTACCCCTAAAGACATATTTTAAATCTAATTTGGTTAGATTGCTTTTTTTTTTTTTCTATCAATTGTTAACTTTTGCCCTGGCAGACAGTTATTTACTAGAAACTCTGTTTCCTTCTGTCAAGGGTTGGTTTCAGACTTTGTTAGATAAGCTAAAGAGTAGCCTTTCCAAGTAGGCTATCCTTTTAACTTATGGCCTCTTCAGTATCTTATCTGAACAGTAGAGGTGTTAATGAGGTCTCAAGCTAAGTGGGTCTTTAATCAGACATTTCTAGGATCTAGTGACCTCTTGACTTGCCATTCCATTCTCTATTCCATGAATGCTGCTCTCTGTTAGGTCTCATAGAGTTTCATCTTGCATATGGGCGGGCTTTGGCCAAGCGCTTGGGACTCCTATGTGAAGCAACCTCTTCAGTACCCTCCCCCACACGTTTTAACTATGTCAGCAGCCCTGTGCTCAATTCCGTGCCTCCCCAGAGAGACTCTGCTTGGATTATACCTCCTTTATAAATGTTAGAAAATTGTACCAAAATACAGAGTTGGCTAGAGACTGGGAGCCTCACTTCATGTGTCTATCTTTCCTTAGGGATCATACTACCTACTGCCCAGTATTTGACAAGTTGCCACGTATGTTTTCTTTAGCTGTATAGTTGTTTATGGAAGGAGATGTGTTTAGAACTGTTCATTCTATCCTAACCAGAAATGCAAGCCTAAATAGGTTTTTAAATTTTGAGTTATGAAATACATATTTCTTATACAAAGATAAAAAGGGGGGAAATAAGAATACAGTCACCAATGTACCATACCCAGATCCAAGGTCAAAATTTTCCATATTTGTCTCAGATATATGGCCTTTTCTCAAAGTATTGAATCTTCACAGATATAGTTGAAGCACACTCTTTTGGCTATCTTTGAATACATGATATACCACACTATTGCTTATCAGCTTTAACCAAGAACATTCATTTTTTTTAATATCCTTATTTTTAATGTTTATTTTGAGGGATTGAGGCAGAGAATGAGTGGGGGATGGGCAGAGACAGAGAGAGCTGAGCTGTCAGCACAGAGCCCGACGCAGGGCTCAAACTCCTGAACTGTGAGATCATGACCTGAGCCAAAGTCAGATACTTAACTGACTGAGCCACCCAGCTGCCCCACATTTGTTTAATATTCTAAAAACTGGGCAAGATCAGTGAGGACGTGGTCCACATGGCTTTAACTCAAAAGTCTCAACTGGGTTTTGGAGAAGATGCTTGGCTATCTTCTTGGTGTTGGCTGTCAGTTGGGACCTCCACTTGAGATGTTGGCTGAGAGTCTCTGTTCCCTTTCACATAGTAACTAGTGAGCTTCTCACAACATGGAGATATTAAGACAGTCAGATTTCTTACAAGTCTGCTGGCCTCTTTCAGAGAATAAAAGCAGAAGTTGCCTAGTCTATTTAGTGCCAGGGCTTACAAGTCTCAGAATGTTACTTCTGTTGCATTTTATTGATCAATGTCATGACAAGTCCAGCCCAGATTCAATAGGAGGAGAATTAGACTCCACACTCTGATGGTGGATTACAATGTCATTTTGCAGGAAGGTGTATGTGGTAGGAAAGGATGTTGTGGTCAGTCTTGCAGATATAACATATAGCACATTTTCCTGACATCCCCTAGTTCTTTCCCTCAGGGGTAGTCACTGTAATTGATATGTATTCTTCTCATTCGTGTTTTTATACTGTTTGTACAGCTCTCTGAAGCACTGAATGCCTTTCATACATCAAGCATTCTCCACATAGAGCCAAGCAAAATATTGAGAATTTTTCACAAATGTGTTATAGGCCAGGGATTCCCTAGATTTCTCTACCTAAGAATCTACTAAGGCCATCACATTGTGGACAGCTTGAGCTGGACAGATTCATTTTTTTTTCCTTCTCCCAATTAGAATTTATGGTCCTGCCCTTCTGGTTACAGGTATCATAGGAAAAATCACATGTAGAAAAAGTTTCCTAAATTTTGGGTCTCCTACAGAAAAAATGACAGTATGGGTCATCCTATTAAGGTAGATTCCAGTTCTTTCCAGGTTGCAGCTCTCCTTTTAATTAAGACTTTTTTCCATACGTAATCTTTGTTGTTGTTGTTAACCTTTGGTTAAAAAAAAATACCCAGCCAAAAAAAGTTATATTAGTGATTACTTTGTTAACCTTAAAAATAAAATAGCCAGTTATTTTATCAGCAAAATGGGTTTACTCAGGAATGCAGAGAATTACAACTTAGGACACGCAAGCTATGGTAAAACCATAGGCAAATCCCACATACAAAAGAGGGACGTTGTTTTATGGAGAAGCAAGAAATTGGGAGGGGTTGTTTTAAATGAAAGCCTATTGCAGAAAAACAAAAGAGTTTGGGGTTATGATGGTTTCTCATTGGCTGAGTTGCAAGGGTAGTTAATTTCTTGTGGGAAATGCAATGCACAGCTTTCTCTGTCAGGCCTATAACCGATGATTCTTTCTTGTTGACTATGCTTCTGTTGGGGTCTGTAATTGACAATTCTTCCTATAATTGACATTTGAATGATGGGGCTCCCCTTTTTATGTTCCCCCTTCGACCTTCCCACTACATTTTAGTGAGGTTTCTCTTTATTAATTTTCACAATTTGTAAATGCATTTACACAACTGTACTTGTGTTCATTAAAAAACTAGAAATATACTTTATGAGAGAGTTATAGTTTATGCAGTTTGTACTTAATTGATGATGTATATGAATTTGTACTTCAGTATACTAAGCCCAGAGGTTAGGTACCTTTTACCACAGCCCATACTACTGAATTTTGCTTTCTTGCTGTTGGCTCATGCTTCTCCTTATGCTATGCATTCATCAGTACTTGGGCCAATATGCTTAATATCCCTGCATGTGAAAACTGTCAACATCCCACCCTAGTCCCTGCCAAGTCTTCTGGGTGAGATTCTGTTGCCCTGGCTCCATATAGACTCACTGTCATCATTGTTGCTTGCCTGCACTCTCATGGAAGTCATGGAAACATCTCCTAAATGACAGTCCATAGTTGTTGTTTTTTTTTCTTTTTTTTTTCCATCTTAGAAATATATTTATCTTTAATAAATAAATGACCTTTAAAAAATAGGCTTCAGGACATGATAGTATAAGCTAAAGCTTCCTCTTGGCAAAGCGAGATTAGTCCTGGTTGTTTCTCTAACAAATTTTTAATTATGTCTACAATGTATTAAGGTCTAGGTTTTTTCTTAAAGTTCATTTCTGAAAAACACATTTTTTCTTAAAAATTTTGCTTTTTAAAAGATATTGCTTGATCAGCATAGTCATGATCTGCATTAATAATTCTTTACCAAAAGAATTTTTTATCCAAAAGAATTCTCCAAAAGAATTACCAAAAGAATTCTTTATCCAAAAATTTATTCAATACACATTTTATGAGCAGACACTGTGCCAACACTGTTCTATGTACTAAGGATACGGTAATGATTTATATAGACAAAGTTCCAATTATCTTGGTAGATTGGACTGACAAAATAAACAAACATTTAAACATATAATATCTGCAGAAATTACTGACTTGGAGAGAGAAAAAGAAAAGAGTGGGCAACATATGGAATGGCAGGGATTAGATGACTATTTTAGATAAAGTCAGGGAAGTCTCTCTGAGAAAATGGCACTTGAGCAGATACCTGAATAAAAATGGAGGAGCACATCATGCAGTTATTTGTCAGGGGGGTGGGGCAAGGGTAGGGGGCTTTCCAGGAAAAGAGATCAGTTAAGTGAAAAGGCCCGTGGGAGATAATGAAATAAGCAAAAAACAAAAACGAAAAGAAAAACAAAACAAAACAAAAAAACAACCCCCAAAACAAAACAGAACAAAAACATTTCAAGAAGGAAGGTACAATCATATCTATTAAACAGTAACAACTGGTTTATTGTGAAGGGCTGAAAACTGAATTCAGGATTTGGCAACATGAATGTCATTGTTAATGTGATAAAATTTTTTTTTTTTTTTTTTGGAGTGACGGGCCTAAAAAGTATGGTTGGAATGGGTTCAAGAAAGTATGCGAAGCAGCAAGAGGAGATCATTGGAGTAGATAAGTATTTCAAAGAGGTTTGTTGTGAATAGGTAAGGGAAAACAGTATATAATAGATGGAATTTTAGGTCAAAGTGTATGGGGTTGTTTTGATAATGTCCATCTTTTGATAAATTCCATCTTTTAAAAAAAATGTTATTTATTTTGAGAGAGTGTGTGTGTGAGCGAGGGAGGGGCAGAGAGAGAGAGAGAGAGAATCCCAAATAGGCTCTGCACTGTCAGCGCAGAGCCGGACATGGGGCTTAAACCCAGGAACCGTGAGATCACGACCTGAGCCGAAATCAAGAGTTGGACATATAACTGAGCCACCCAGCCACCCTTCCTTTAGCCTTCCTTTAACTTAGGATTCTTATTGACAATACAATTGGATAACTATATTCATTATTTATTTAACAAATATCTATCGAGTGCCTCTTATGTTCCAGGCACTATTCTAGGCATTAGGGAAAGTAGTGAATAAAACAGGTGAAAAACCCCTGCTCTCGTAAAGTTCACCAACTAGTACCACTTGAGGTTGTCTTTTGAATGTTTTAGTTTTCTGACACGATCAAACTCTCCCCAGTCCAATCCACCTGTTCTGTTATTCCCAAGTCAATGCTCTTCACATAGAAAATGTATCATATAACTCTCCATTTACAACAATCTACTCAATTTGTGGTTTGATACTATCTTATAAGTAAATCCTTATTTCTCCTTGCAGCATTTGTGTTGCAATTCAGCCCTGAATTGCTTGTTTGAGACATTCTTAAAATCAGGGATTTGTACCTCCTCTGGGAAGCCTATCTTTTGGTTCCTTTTACTGCAAAATTGACATTTCAGGACATTAAAATACATCAACTAGCTACACAAACTCACTATACATTCGTTTCCTTTTAAATAGTTAAAAGATATTTAGACATTTCAGTCCTGTGTTGGAAGGTACTGATCCTGTAACCCTGAGCTCTAACTGCTCAGGTTGGGGGTAGATACAGAATAAGGGTGGAGCTGGGGAAGGATAGCCTAACTCTTGGGGGATTTGCAAGGTCATCTGGTCCAGCACCTAAAAGGGGTTTCTGGTCCATTTCTTTGTTGAAAAATCAGGCAGCTGATTTCTTAAACAATAGGCATGACTTTGTATATATGTATATGTTTTTCTCTATGGCAGAAATATGGATGTTTTCAAGGAAAACAAAGCAGTGACACTTTGGCATATCTTACCATATTATATGGAGTTTAGGCAGAAAGCAGAAGCCCCACTCAAAATGGTTTAACTGAAAAGAATATAATGAAGGGACTATGACAGAGTTGTGGGTATGGTTAAGAGGACTACTAATATGGGAAGCCTTTACAACCCTAGGCAGTTGAAGAAAATGGTATTATTAGAGACCCATGAGAGCTGGAGCCATGGAAAAGAGGCTTTGAGACAGGCATTGTAGACAGAAGGCCAGGGTATGGCCAAAACTTTGGCCTAGTACAAGGGGGAGGGGTGTGTAATTCATACGCTGGTATTTTTCTCTTCCCTTCTTTTGATCTTCTGCCAGTGCTTCTCCCATTGGTCCAACTCAACAGGAAGCACAAGGCAAGGAGGTCCTGGTAATGTATTCAAAAATGTCAGCTCCCAGGGCAGAGCATAGAGACAATGGATTTGGAGAGGGAAACCAAAAATATCTACTATAAATATTTTCTATGACCACAAGAATTAAAAAAAGTCAGTAGATGGCAGGGAACTTAAAAATCACCATAAAAGTAACTTTCTAATATTATCTCCTTCCTATTCAAACATTTAACTTACTAAATGTTCTTTCTGCCTAGTACCCCGATCAGCAAACGTTTTCTGGAAAGGGTCCAATAATAGTAAATATTTTAGACTTTGAGACCTAAGGGGCAAAATTTAAAGTATTACATTGTATTTATGTAACGACTTAAAATATAATCATTTACGGATCTAAAATGCAGTCATTAAAATCTAGTGGGCTGGAATTCGCTTGTAAGCCATAGTTTCCCACCCTCTGACCTAAAAAGTCTTCTAAATTTTTGCTAGCCTAAATCTGCCTATTTTTTAAATGTCGATTCCAAATAAAACCTCCATATGACCTGTAATACTGGGACTCTTTGAGTTATGAATGACAGGAAGTCAATTTTTACAAGCTGAAGAGAGTAAAATTACTAGCTTAAATTTGAGAGGATGCTGGAAGTAGATCCCAGAATCCAGGAACTGCCTGAACCCCAGCTACTCCAGGGACCTGGTTTGCTATTGTAGTTATCAGAACAAGCCCTTTTTATCTCTCTTTTATCTTTGCTCAGTCTACAGTTTGGTTTCATTGTTTATTAGTGAGGGCAAGGCTTCCCCATAGGAAACGGAAAGTACCTGTCCCTCTTCAGGCAATAATCCCAGGCAAGTATTCTTGACCTGTATTCGTCACACACCCATCCTTAGAAGAACGTGTGTGGGTGGGTGGGGTGGGAAGGGTGGTGGTGGTAGAGAGGTTCTATGATTGCACAAGCTCAGGAGAGGAGCCCACTGCGGAGGAGGGTTTCCCAAAGGGAGGGAGAATTCTGTTGCCAGGAGATACAGATTTCTATTTTTGGGAGATAAAAATGTCACAATTATAGTACAATATGTGACATGCCATAAGAGAGATAATGTTTGAAACACACTTCATCACCCCCAGTACCTAACATCACATTTGGTAGACATTCATGCGTTTTTGATGAATGGATGACTCAGTTCCCCCAGCTGGTTGTGAACGCCCTCGTTTCTAAACTGGCCTAGATATCAGCTGTCGTCTAGTTCTGTAGGTTGTATTAGAGGTTTTCCGTCTCCGTATGTTATTTTTCCTCTAATTCGGAGGCAAAGCATGCCTGAGACAGAGCCAGGCAACAGGAAATCTCAGCCCAGGAACCAGAGCACAGAATGCTGTATAAGCCGGTGACAATACCGATTACGTTCTGGGTGACCCATGTGGCCTTTTTGTTGAGGCCTTCAGAAGGACACAAAGGCCCCACCGACAGACGCGACCCTCCGTGGGGAGGGAGGCAGGGCCCCGGGGGCGGGGGCACAGCGGGGGCCCCAGCCTCGGGGGCGTCACAAGGCACAAAGGAGACAGCAGGGAGGCGGCCGCGGGCGCCTATCTTCGCTCGCCAGCCACTAGCAGTTGCGGTTACAGACCTGCAGCTCCCCCTCCCCCACCCCCTCCCCACCCAGGCCCGCCCGCCTTTCTGTCTCCTCTCTCCCTCCGTACTGGACGGCCCGGGTCCATTTCCGGGCTCCGGATATTTGGTATTGATCGGGGCCGGGGGCGCGGGAGCAGGTGGCTGCGGCGGGGCAGCTGGGCCGCCGGGACCGGTCTCCCGCCGCCTTTGTCGCCAGCCCTTCCGAGGCGGCCGCTCCTCCCCCAGGTCGGCGCGCGCTGCCGGCCGGACTTTGCGCCGCGTCGGGCGCTGCTGCTGCGCGCGCGGGG